>NC_054549.1:2705595-2768095 GCF_017654505.1 Polyodon spathula | reverse complement strand
TGTGCTTGTACTTGTACCTTTGGCTAAATGAAATACTCAATTAAAAATGATCAATTAACCTTTAAATAAACTATCTATATATCTACATCTATATCAGAATAAAAGAAACCATCAGTATGTCAAAAAAAAAAAATACTATATGAAGGCAAAAAAAAAAAACTACATCAGATTAAATAATTTACAGAAATTAGAAATTTTGTCTTGCATCGATTTACCACCTCGCCAGACTTTACATATTAGGGCTGTCAAGCGATTACGTTTACAAAAATTTCTGTTAATCTTGGATTTAATCAGATACTTAAATGGATACAATTATTGCATCCATCTCGTTTACATTTGTTTTATTACTGAGGCTATTATTATCGTCAACATCCAAAAAACAACCCAGCATAAAAACCCTGTTCTCCTATTTCTGCATTCTAGATCCTATTGTTTGGTCCCTCTTTATAGTTTTATATTCATTTGCAATCCAGCATTTGCTGTTAAATTGTTTGAACCAAGTGCTAAATCACTATGGGATCAGTTTATTACTCTGCACTTCAAATTATACTTTTCTTATCTTTTCTTACTCGTTTTTCATTGCAGTTAAAAAAATGAATTAAAAATAATGTAAATTCTCTTTTATCAATAACTTGAAACTGCCTAAAAATAACAAAGCATTCACTGAATAACGGTTACATCCTCTTTAATTGTAAATAATACCTTTTAAAATAAATGTGGTTACTGAAATACAATTGAAAGTGAACATCAAAAACGTTTATTCATCATATCCAAAAGATAAAATTAAAAGGAAAATTGGTAGGCTTTACAAAGCTACAATGTTATCAGGTCTGCAGTCGGTAGCTATCCACTTTGCAACAGCACTGGTTATAGTATCTTACTGTGCTTGATTCATTGGCTTGCAGCAATCCTGAATTTCTTAAAAGAGTGCTCTGTCAAAACCGACAGCTTTCATTTGTTGTTGTATTGTTGTTGTCTGTAGCAGAAGAACTGCAAGAAAGTGCATTTCAAGTGCCAAGAAAATATGTACATTTACAATATTCTTTCAGAAAAGGGAATTTTCACAGGAAATTACAGATTACACAGCAGCAGATCTATTTCACGGAAATCGTAAAATCCGTGAAAAATACAGCTTTAATCACCGCTATGCTGAGCCTGGTGTCCAGTACAACCTTTAAAGACAGGGGGCGCCAAACAGTTTATCTATTGCGATTAAGGTGCTAGCCTGTGTGCAACACGGACAGCAGCAGTGAGACTTTTCTTTGCATTACAATAACTACTGTACATCCTGCTGTACTTTCTCCTTGATTAACTGCAGCACAACCTAGCTCAGTAGATCCTCGAATTATTCTTTAAAGGGTTTTTTGGGTAAAATTTGAACATTAGAGATGAAAGTATACTCGATTTACTGGTGAATCTGTACTGCAAGTGTTTATTATTTATTGAAACAGTACAGCTCGCAAGAGTGGTAAAATGAAAGAATGGCAGCATTACACAGGAGTTTTTTTGTGTGAATCACTTCGGGGAAATGCAAGGAGAATAGTATCTCTCATAAAGTGGTTTATAAACCAAAATGGATATGTGATAAAATGCTTAGTAGTGTAAAGTATAAGTAAATATAATATCATTAAGGTCCTACATAAATAGCAGCAATGCGTAGTTCTAGTGACTTATTAATTGTAGTCACAAAAAAACCCAAAACAAAGGCTGTGTTGTTTTTTAATTATTATTTCATAAAAACGTTCACAAGTTATGCAACATCTGATTTTTCTTTTTTTATTCAGAACACAAGTTGCTTGAAATGATAGAAACACTTTAGCATTAATATGCCTGCATGCCAAGTCAGATATTGACCATAATCAGAACTGTGTTTCAGTGATCACACCCATAAAATAAAATCTTGCTCCCACTGAAAATAAATAAATGCAACTATAGTTCCTTAAAACAAACCACTTAGAACATTTTCAAACAAATTCCACTTAAAAATAAAAACTACTGGCTTGTACTATTGTAAGTTGTAACAAACATATGCTGCACAGAACAAAAGAAAAGTGAGTCTAGTAAATTTCAGGCTTTCGTTATCATTTTACCAGCACTAAAGTAGAGCGCAGTATACCCACTTGCTGTCTCTTCTTTCATTCCTTGCCTTTGGTTTGTGAAAACGTGCCTCTACCGAGACATACAGGGCTCGCTTTGCTATCTCAACTAGCTGTTTGACACTTTATTGAACTGCAGGTGAATCTCAACATTCCCGAACTGTAGTGCTGTAAGTGTATTCAAGTAAGAGCTCCCTAGCAACACTTGCTTACGGCAGATCTGCCAAGTTTAAATGATCGCTGTAGCTAAGTCCTGAGAAAGGAAGGCTCTTTTAAAGCTGCAGTGGACTGTGCGTACTCTTATAAATTATCAACCTCTGCAATGTTGCAGCTGGCAGAGCTGTCCGCTTATACCAGTTGTATACACAGGCCCAGTAAACTGCCAGAAATTGCGGTATATGCTCAATATTGTGGAATCCGCAATGACAGCAATATCGCTATCTAGGTAAATATCATAGCTACTACTTACAGCTTCAGATACATGAATACAATATGGTACCCATATCATTATTCAGGTCAAACTTGTGGGTACAGTTACATTATGCCCAAGGAGGTTCAATAATACCAAAATAATTCATTGTATTGGGAAGCATACAGGAAACTTGATTAGGATTCCATCTTACCTTCCCTGGGTCATCTTTGGAGCGAGGCACTTTGAGGAAACACTTGTTCAGTGATAGATTGTGCCGAATTGAGTTCTGAAAATTGAGAAGAAATAAAATGTCAGCAACCCATGAGAGCCTCAGCTATAGCAGCATCCATGTGTAAGTTTACAAATGCTCTCATCAATGACAGACTGGTTATTAAACCAATATTCATCATCCCTTTAAAACAGACCTTCACAGGAGTGGTGGACAGCATTGAGTACTACTTTGTACTGTTTTGTATTCATATGACCAGAAAACTGCAAGTGGCTGTAAGATTTTAAAACAGTCAGCAGTGAACTACTAGACTTTCTGGGTCAAAGATTAGGAGCATTAATGATTGAATATGAAGTGGAGTAGTAAATGTAAAAACAACAGAGTGGAGAATTATCAGTATTCCTTCAAGTGGTATCAAACATATATTGAAGTTCAAGGGTGAACATACAGTAATCCTTGATAATCCACTGGTTAAACTAAAGGCAATCAATCCTACTGATAATCAAATGGGAAGCACAGAAACATACAAGGTAGTAAAAATACTGCATGCACCATGGCCGAATAAATACATAAACAAACACAGGTGAACAGGCTGCACCTCAAAATCTAAAATTATTCAAACTATTTACTTAGCTTTATCTATCTTGCATGGTAAAATCTTGGAGGCAAACATCTCAGTAAAAACAGAATCATGTGCCTTGATTATTAAAATGAATTCAGCTCTTGCAATGCACAAAGCATACAAGGCCCATAATACTGTCACGTCTTGCTTACATAATAATTCCTTCTTAAAATAATCAAAGACCTTATCAAACGAACAATGCCCCTGCACTGGAACAAAAGCCAAGGTGAGCAGTGAAATGACAGAAAGTGCTGACTGTAGCGAATCTTTTAGCAACAATTAAGATGTACTGTGTGTACTGAGAGCCTGAGGGTTCTTGAATTGGTTTTTTGTTTAGTTTTTTTACAGAGTGAATTTTCTCAAATCATGGTATAAAGCTTCTTACAGATACAAAACAGCAGAGCTGTTGTATTATATTCACCATCCACCAGTCATTTGGTCGTTGCCAATGATTTTACCCCATTTTTCTCCCCAATTTTGAATCATATTTATTATAATAAATTGTATCTATTAATCCCGGTTCTGAGCTGCAACTCCCTGGTTACGGGGTTTTACAGGATTTAAATCGGAAAGGTCCCTGTAAGATTCTGAGTTTGAAGTTTGTGGCTTAGCATGCATAAATATAGCCACTATCAACTATATTCATGAAAGAGTACTTTTAGAAACCCAGCATTTTCACCACATGTTCCACTGGATCTGTCCAATAACTCCACGCAATCAGACAGGGTGTTCTGTTAAGTTTCAGGCTTGTACAGTTTGATGCGTGGTGATGTTCGCTTCACATTTTTTCAAGGTTTCAAACTCAATAATAAAAATGTACCTTTGATAATAGCTATAAAGACGGCTGTGAATAAGGCTGAGCGTACATATTTCACATGCTGCATACACAATGAATTGATACTCTGTGCATAAAAAAAACCACTGTACCAAAGGCTAATTTGTGTGTTTCTGAAAAGATTATATCTCAATGGAAAAGCAGCTTATTGGCGGAGTTTGACAATGTGCACGGTTTATTTCCCCCAAACACTTCGAAATCATTAAAAGTCTGCTTCTGTTTTACATCTGATTTTAGCAGCTGCATCTCGAATACTACACCAGGAGGACATAGACCAGGTTATCAGAGGCAGAATATAAACCAGTCTTCACCTGGCTCAGAGGCGAGTTTCAAAACGCTTTCTCTCTGTATTTGTCATGTAATGTGCACGTCAGCACTTCACACCCCCTCTCAGACTTTACTGACCAGGCAATGGTTCCATTCACTCCAGACCATGTGAATAAAGTTTCAAGTGACAACAAAATATTTCAGTTACAAAGCTTAGGATATGACATTTGTTACGGACACAACTGCTTGCACCTATACACAGTAGTAACATTCATTAATATCATTCAGCAAACGGAACCAAGCAAACCTCCCCGGACGCATCTGGTATTGCTGCAGCAAGTGAAACTCAAAGTTGAACCTGGTAATCATATTTACTATGTGCAATAAGACGCACTGATCCTTTTTCTTGCAGAGCAGGATCAAGGAGCACTGGCTATGCAGTGTGGGTGTCTGGGGAATCATAGGCTTTACGGCTGCCCACGCTACAATCTGTGTCAACTGCTATGAACTTGGCAAAGCCAGCGCATAATCAGAACTGGTCCAGAAAGAATAGCAAAAGGATCCTCCAAATGGCTTTTTATTGACTTTTGCGGTGCAGTTAAGTACTTTGTATAATATTATATAGTAAGTATTGAATTATACAAAGTATTAATGCCAGGGTATTTTTGAGCTTTTATTTTATGTAGAGCCCTGGAAGATGTAAAAAGTATGACTTCTAGGACATGTCTACAGGTAACAGCAATCTAAATAAATAAATGCATAGTAATAATACAAGCATTTATTTTAATACCAATACATTTATCTATCTCTCTCTATATATGTTAGGTAATAACACTAATATTTTTGTGAGGTGCTATACTAATATACTTAACTACTATAAGAAAGAATCTAATCATTTGTTTCCATAATAATAATAAATCACACTAATGCAATGTTAACGGCAGCAATGACCTCAAACAGCATCCGTGGTGAATTCATTATTGATGACTCTGCACTTGTATAGTATTGCTCTTCCAGAGCAAGGCATGTAGCTAAACTTCAAGTGTTGAACTCGGTTTGCAATAGTTATTTTGTTGTTACAAGATTGTGTGGTTTTTGGAGTTATTTTTTTATTTTGTATTTTGTGTCGGTGTGAACCTAGATATCATACCTTAGAAAACAATGTGAGCCCTGCACTGAGGGGCGGAGAATGTGACACTACCAACTGTGCTAACAAAACTTTCTAGGAGACTAACAAGATAATAAACCATTTCTGTTGATGATAAAAAAAAAAAAAAAAAATTAAAACCCTCTAATTTAAATGATTTTATGTTTTGGTAAACAGCTGAAAATAAAGACAATTTAAATTGAAAAAAAGGCAATTTATTTTGTTGATGCAAAAGTATTAAACTCCACAAGTGCTCTGGGGAAAATAGATATTCTACATAAATGTTGATACTGTTACACTTATTTTAGCAAAATTCTGCTTGTGTATGTTTTTTGTTTTTTTAATGTGTGCCTACATTTCCCAACATTTATTATTATTATTATTTTTTTTTTTTTTTTTTTTTTAGTGTTCCCCCCATTTTCTCCCCAATTTGAAATGTACAATAATTCCCCACACAGCTCAGGAGACCTGAAGGTTCAGTGGGCGTCCTCCAATCCCACGACTGAGCCAGCTTCCTTTTTCACTCCCAGGAACTTGTCAGCGAGTTACAGGCCCGGCCTCTAGAGGACAAAGACCAGTGCTGCAGATGTCCACTTTTGAGCTCTCTGGGCGCCTGGCCAGCAGTGTTTGCTGTAGTGCGATGAGGAGAATTTGTCCCTGACAGCTTTGCCTCCTAACCCACGATAACTGCACTATTTACACGCGTCTCAGGGCTTGTTTAAATGCTCCAGAACTTACTGTTAGAAAATATGCTAGGTTTTTTTTTTTTAGAAAGGAAACCAGAGTTTCTAAATGATCACATTCAGAAAATGACTCTCAACAGTAAGAAAATTGTTCAGGAAACATCTTCTAAAAGCCAGCTACAAATGAAAGTTCTGGCCGAGCCAAACTTTCCAGGGTATCTGCAGTCTTTTATCAGGCTCATCAAAACAGAAGGGAAACGTTGCAGCAGAGTCAAGTGCCTTATCCTGTTGGAAGCTTTTGAGTCGGGCTGTGTAAAGACAAGCCTGGTCTTATATCAAAGGCTGTGTATTACATTTGAACAATTATTCCATTAGAATTCCATTCTATTTCAGTATTCCCGTACAATTCCATAATATGTAAATGGAACATTGGCACTGTGCTCCAAATAACTGTGCGCTCTCTTTCAGCTTGTAAAATGATTTCCTCGTGAGAAGCATGCATTTATCATTTTCTTTGTATGAACATTTCCTGATCCATTTTTGAAATCAGTAACGTAGGCTCACAGTCAGTCTGAATGGAAGTCGGTTTTAGGGACATCTATGCCATGAGGTGCAGAGATCCAGGGATCCTGCTGGTCTAGATAGGTGCCCCCAGCATGGCTAGACCGACAAACTGAACATTCAGTGCAGCTGAGCCCATTCCCTACATACTGCAGCATGGTGACACTGGGAACTCTGTGAGCACACACAGACACAAAACCTCACTTTACCTTTTTCACATTTAAATTAATCTGTCCTGTGAATCCAGATAAGAAATTCGATTATTGACATACGTGACAGGCATGCAGTTCAGTGGGATATTTACTGTGCTTGCACCCACAAATACTGTTAAAGCATGTATTATTTCTTGTGGTTTGCCCAGTGAGCCAAAGCTTCTGGCAGACAGCCTTGCTAACTTGTGTTAACACATCCCTGTCTATCAGGTTTTTAAACTGGGCCTCTTTTCTCTAGTGCCAGGTAAACAAACCTAACCAACAGACACCATTACAGTCCACAGAGAAATCAGGCTGAGAGCCACACAGCTCCACATTACAGTTAGAACCGAGGACTAGGCAGCAATGGGTTAAAGTTGGAGGGCCACCAATAAAGGGCTCTCTGCCATGCTGCTTCATATTATATTCCACTTAGCTGCATGAAGAATTAGGATCCTAAGGCAATGGAAATGAGGACTATCTACCATTCAGCACAATTGCTATCAGACAGCCTGGATAAAAACCCACTAAGATAAGCTGCTGGGATTTATTCTACCATCAGCCAAGTAATTCCACTCCAGTTCCACTTTAATTGACGTAGCTTATGTTTTTTTTTTTTTTTTTTTTTTTTTTTTTTTTTAAAAACCAACATTATAACTATAGTTCTGGCAGAAATAGCGTGCGCACGCGTTGATGAGGAGTCCAATAGGCAGGCTGCTCTCCTGTCCATGAGATAAATAAAAATAGAGAGTAGAGGTTGCTGGAACCCTCAATTTAACAAAGAAAGAGCAAGCAATTCCAAGGGTCAAATAGACTTTGTTTTATTTTTTCATCACAAGTATTACGGAAACAAACAATCCTTATGATCAGATATCTACAGCCCTGTAGCCTCGGTCCTTTAGTGGCCCTCTTCTTGTCATTACTTTCAATGATCTCCCCCTCAATTTACCTGACGTAACATCGGTAACCAGCCTATTCACTGCCCATAAAACATCTGAGCCAATGTAATAGTTCAGTTCATTTAATTGCTCAGTGAATCAAGCTAAAATTAATGGATCTGTGAATGCCTGACAGATATAGGGCAGCCAAATGCTTATATAGCAAGGCCCAATGGGAATCGCACAACAAAAGCTTGAATCATTGGTCAATGCTGGGCTCATTAACTATTGCAGTTGGCCCTCTGGAGTTTTGCAACTGTTTTAATTCCCCATTACTTCGCTCCACTACACAGTGAGGTACTGAGGCACCATTATGCAGAGACAGAAGTAAAATCAAGATACAAAAAGTTTTGCCTATTGACTCCTTGAAGGAACCAGGGATACAATCAGGAATCTGCTTTCTACGAATTGTGATACTAGTCAAATTACCTCACCTACTGTACAAAAGCCAGGACATTTCACTTGAAGTATCAGCAATCTTGTATATAAAACTAATTTTTCTCATGATTGCTACCATATGTTACATAACAGATGCAATCTGTTCCTTTGAAATACGTACATTTGGAAAGGGCAGAGGCAAAGTATGCTGCTGAACCTGAAGGAATTACACAGAGAAAATTACCTAGTGCTTAGCAAAACATGTAGATTATATTAGGATGGGTTTTGTATAGGTACTTATGAAAATGTTTGAAGAACATTAAACATCTTTGTGCTAAGACTACTATAGCTTGAGTATCTGTATAAAGATGTGTGTGCCTTGTAATGAATCAACTGCGTACGTAGCTATCCTAAATCTTAAATCCTCCGACACTGAAAATATACAGCAGAAAGTAAAAATCAGTCTGTCACTAAGATGCAGCATCCCCATACTGGGTGAATTCTGGTAAAATTAATATGAATTTTATGACTCTCTCTGTTTCTATTCTGCAATTTAATTTGAAACATATGCAAATAACATCCATCGAAACACAGCTGTGAACACAAAATTAGAGCTATCAGTTTCACCAAAAAAAAAAAAGGATCACTGTGTATGTTTTAAAAGACATACGTATGGATGGATGGATGACACTCAATATTGTGTGGTAAAAACTGGTCATGATCATGAATCTAGATACCAGTAATAATGTAGTTGTAACGTGCATTTAGATAGAGAGCCATGCAGGCACTGCCTTAAATCCCCAGATTCTGATATTCTTTCCTAAAGAATGTTGTGTTTCATCACAATTGGACAAGCAGTTATAGAGAAGTAGAAATCATTGTGTGTTCATTTCTAGCGTGGGTGAAACCTGGGTTAAGATTATAACAAACCCGGAGCTGCTGTTCTCCATGACAAATTCAATTAGCATTTTATAGACACTAAACCTTAATAACCTGTTAGGGCATTGCCTGTTACCTCACAAAAACTGCCATGTTTTTTATTTAATTGTACTTTTGGTCTATAAAATAAACTTGATTGCATCCACGTTGTTCTGGTACTGTAGGTATTTGTACTCCACTGTCCAATACAATTTGCATTATGAGCCTCTCATGGGGAGGTACAAGCCTCAGTCATCTACAAGTCGTGAAGCTCTATTAGCAATGGTTTCCTGCTTTATAAAAGATTCTGAGAATGTATGTGTTTAAAAAACTAATAACTAGTAATTATGTACATACTCACTCAGGGTTGCATAAATCACTTAATTTTATTAGATCTAAGTGCTGCTTGTGATACCGTGGATCACTCTTTCTTAATCAATCGTCTGCAAAATTTTGTGGGTTTATCTGGAGTTGTTTTATCCTGGTTCAAGTCTTATCTTTGACAGGTCTCAATTTGTTTTAATTGGGAATTAAAAATCTGCATTGTCTTTATGTCCTTTATTATTTTCCATGTATATGCTCCCTCTATTATCAGTAAACATGGAGTACAATTCTATTTTTATGCAGATGACCACCAGCTGTATCTGTCTCTAAAAACCTGGTAATGCCTCTTTTGGCACCAATATAGTATATTGTTTTATTGACATTACGGGCCAGATTTCTCAGAATTTCTTAATGTTGAATGCAGAAAAAAAATTGATTTTATTAGTCGGTTCATCAAACCAGCTAGATAAGCCTGAATCATTTGGCCTGGATTTTAGCAGATTACCTTCTGAACCTGTACTAGAAATGCAAAATTTAGGTGTGATCTTCGACCCTACTCTTATTGAGAAATATATAAAAATAAAAAAGATTACAAAATAATCTTATATGACAAATATTGCAATACTTAGACCTATAATCTCTACATCTGACGCTGAAAGACTAGTACATGCCTTTGTATCCTCCAGAATTGATTATTGCAATGCGTTATTTTCTGGCATCCCAAAATGTTTATTGTCTCGTTTGCAACTGGTTAAAAATGCTGCTGCTAGAATCTTGACTAAAACCAGAAAAAGGGAACATATCACCCCAGTGCTGGCTTCTTTGCATTGGCTTCCTGTAAATTTTAGAGTTGATTTTAAAATACTGTTATTAACTTAAGTCCCTAAAAAACTTGGCATCAACCTATTTAGAGAACTGCTTACCCCATATATTCCCAATCGGAACCATAGATCCCTGAATATGGGATTGCTGGTGCTCCCTAAAATAAAGTATGTTAAATGGGTAGGAGCTTTTTGTTATAGAGCCAACAAACTTTGGAATGAGCTACCAGCACATGTGAGGGCAGCTGAGACTTTATCTGTTTTTAAAACCAAACTAAAAACATATTTGTTTAAGCTGGCATTTTTATAATATGTATACGTATGTATATATCTGCTTTAGTGTTTACTATTGTATCCATTTGTATTTTATCTGCATATATAAATATGCTATATAAATAAACTTCATTTGATTTGATACAAACTGCAGCGTAAGGTATCAGAAAATTGCTACGGCATAAAAAAACCAAGTAACAAATTTAAAGTTTTGGGTAGCAAAATGCTCTTAAATATATGTTAACTCTGAGCCTTCAGTATAGGAAATAAGCCTAACATTTGTACTTTCCAAATCCAAACCAAACTTTCAGCACAAAAGAAAAAGGGAATTAAATAAAGATGATTCACCTCGGAAGTCATACTCGGACTTCACTCTAACACAGATTCGGTATGGAAAGCATGAAAGGTAACATGGTTGAAGGTACTTTTCTTTTTCCCTAAGTTACCAAAACTTTCAGTCACCAAAAGAAAGAGGGATTAATCGAATTCAACTGGCCCCGTCGAAGTTTTTCCAGTGCTGTTATTGAGTCAAATGACTATTTAGAATGACGCCGTGCCCCCACCACTCACCCTTACTGAACTTACTTTCTTCACATCAGAAGCTCCTTGAAGACAGTTTAAATGAGCTGGAAGCTCTGCAGATGAATCATGTGTTCTGAATGCCATAGAACAAATATAGTTGGTGCTAATTATTTTGCCATAGCTGCTTCTTTTCTCCAGAATTCAGAAAACCTCTTTATGCTTTTCCCCTCAGCAAATATAACATCTCTTTTCAAGTAGGGATTTTTTTTTTTTTTTAAGGATGCATTCAGCTTAGAAACATGTCCACTCACACACAAAAGTTTACCCTTTTAAATAACTGCAAACAAAATAAATAAAACATGTTCAAATAATAAAAAGACACTAACAAAACAAATCGTTTTTAAAAAACATAATGATTAAATCCTGAGCATACATCATCGGTATTGGAACATGCCTTTGAAGACAGTATACCAGTGTGGTCTGTTTCATTGATTGGGCCAGAGGTTAAACAATGTGGCAGTGAAACAGTTAATATTTACTGGACAGCACTGGTAATGGAACCTAATTAAGACAATGATAGAATATAGTGTACCAAATACAAGGGTGGTGACTCAAAATGTACTGCCTCTATAACCCAGAAACATTGTTTACTTATTCCGGTCCTTCTATTACACCAGAAATCAACATCATAGTCACCCTTAAGCATACCATGTTTATAAACCTTCAAATACAAAGTCACTACCTAAAATCAGTGGCACTGGAATAATTTTTAAAGTGGGGGTGCTGAAAGCCATTGAAAGAAACTGTAACCCCTGTATATGATGAAAGCCATTCAATGCCAGGGGGTGCTACCGCACCCCCAGCGCCCCTAGTTCCAGCGCCCATGCCTAAAATGTTTTTTTTTTTTTTTAGGTGTTCAAAATATGAGTATAACTTTCAGGGATGCAATTACAGCATGCAAATACACGGTAGAGAATATACACTTCTGTGCTTGTGTAAAAGACATTGCAGCCAGGATTTAATAATTGTGCCTGAAACCATTATCCAATCTGTTTACTGTATATCATTGTCAGTTTAATAATTGAAATTTGCCAAAAAAAAAAAAGAAAAAAAGAAACACAGGGGTCAGCAGTGTTTTACTAACCGATGAAAAAAAGAACACAAAGGACAAGAGAATAATATGAACAGATTAAAAGACAAACTATAATATAGGTAATATGTACGCTCCCCGTGCCATCCTGACTGAGGACTCCATGAATGTTTTAGAATTTACACAGTTAGCGGGGATTTGGAAATGTAGATCATACAGTAAAACCTGTCTAATCCAGCTCCTCCACACACAGGCATGATTTTTGGGTCCTGACCAATACCCTATTGAAAAGAATATTGTATAAAAAACAAAACAAAAAACAAAAGCAAGACGTTGGGTACATACTCATACACCCGGCGCCATTTTGAACTGTCTAGATGTCCTCACAACGAGCTATTTCTTGAACAAGCTGTACATTTGTTTACCAAAACCAACACAATCAAGATCCAAGTGAAAAAAGAAAAATGTTCAAATAGTTTTGTCATTTTACCTTCTTTAATGTAAACGTATTACAGTAACTCTGTAATCCAGCACATTGTCTCAACTGGCACAATTTTCCAACCTTCTATCAAACCATCTTGCATGGATAGTGCCTTTGCGAAATCAAAGTTGTCTTACGACTGTCAATCCAGATTAACTCGAGCAAAAAACTTCCTCACAAACTCAACATGCTGTCCCGTTTTCAAGACCCAGCCGACACCAATGCATGAAAAACTTTTATTAGTGAACAAGAAAATGTAAACATGTCCAAGAATGCTACATTTGACTTGGCTGTGGTAAAATCTTATAAGTTACAAAAAAAGACAGCAGCGAGTAGACAACAAACCTGGCACTGTGTGTATGAGCTCCCTAAAAGCCTGCTGCTGTGGAAGCCACTCTCTCTCACTCTTTGCGTTGCTGTCTCCTAGCAATATTGCTGTAGGGGTGCTGCCTTTCTATAGAGGCTCTGATTAGACTGTGAAACTGGGATTGAAGGGGTTTATGATGTCACAGAAACCCTTGATGAAATATTTACATACATCCTCAATGTCGAGAATAAGCATTCCCTACAGGAAAAACATAATAAATAAATAAATGCATAAAATGTTTCTCTCTTTCTGCTTTGTGCAAAATAGCTTTTTGAGAGGGTTTTAATTGTTCTAGGGTGCCCAGCTCATTCCAAAGGGATTTTATGAGCCTGAACCAGGCTTTTTCAAGAAATTACAAGCAAGTAACAAAATGTTTCAGCCTATTTAAGACAGTGTCACCGACTAAGAGGGTAAACAAGGGCAATTTTAGAGAACCCTAGGACAAAAAGTATAGTAATGGTGCACAGCTCTAGGAAAGTGAAACTTGAAATTAGATTTACAACATTAACTGGCATGCAGTAGGACTGATAGTGTTCAGCTATAATTGTGGCATATCATCTATCATGCTGTTCTGCTCAATGAGGTTTATGGAGCTCTATCGCTTTATGGAGATGAAACCCATCCCAGTGGTTTAAAGTTACACTTTGTTTGTGCCATTTTGTGTAATAAATTTTTTATCAATGTAACTTGATTAAAAAAAAAATAAAATAATCTGATTGAGATTCGCTCCCAAACAGAAAGCAAAGTGATAACTGTAGCGAATGTACCAAAAAATAAAAATAAAACTACTGCCACTGCATCCCTGAGCAAGCCCACGTCTGGGAAATAACATGGCTGTGTAAAATACCCTCTCCACTGGGATTGTAGTGTCTGCTGAGGAGAAGAGTCATGAAAAGGTTGTTAATGGAGTGGGATGCATGCCATCTGAAGCTAGGGACCACCTGAATCAGGCAGGCCACACAAACAGCAGCCCCTCAGAATATCAATCAAACAACCTTACAAGTATCCCCCAGTGCACCAGAAGGAAGGTATAATAGTCAAGAGTTCATGCTCTTTGCACCATTAGAAGCACTAACTACTACCAGTATAGTACACCTTCCCTCAACCTATTTGTATCAATTTGAAATGGTAAATTACCTATTACAAATTACATGTTCACCTTTTCATAAGGAAACAGCCCCAGGTGGAGTATTAAGTATAAACGGCTATTTCAAGCAAAACTGCTTTAAAAGGCATAAGATTTGTTGTATTCCCAGAGAACCGGTACTTGATTCGTGCTCAGCAAAAAAATAAGAATCCAATCAGGCCACACTGTTGATTATAAACATGCTGGCACACAGGCTGAATTTCGCATTGTTGCCTTCCATCATTAAATCAAATGGTACATCAGCAGTACATGAAATAAAACAAACTATCCCACCTTGCCGTTCTGAATGTATCCGGTCATTGTATAATAATCCTATGCGCCCAAACAGCTGCATATGCCACACTGCTAATGTCCAAAATCACTCATCCCGAGCACCTATTCTGAGCCAAAAAAGCTGACTTCTGCATGTACTCTCAGATGTACCGGCGCTTGCCCAACGAAGCGTTTAACTGTGATGATGAACAATAACCTGTCACCGCATAGCTCTCCGGTTCCCTTCCAGCAAGCTTGACAACAACATCCTTTACACACAGGGATTGAAAAGATGGGACGAGGCTGCTAGAGCACTTACTGATAAATGTTATTCTCCGATTTTCAATATATTAAAACTAAATCTACGCAGGAACAACACTTGCAGACCACCGTGTTTTTTTTGTATGCTTTTTCCCTTCTTAAAAAACCCAAACAGAAACCAACCCTTGAATTAATTTTAATTACAACACCGCTATCCTTAATGCAACTTTTAAAAAAGTACCATGGAACAGTAATGTATTAAAAAAATTATAATTTTACTACTTTTACCCCTATTTGAAATACCTCCTTTGTTATCAGAAGCCTTCAGGTAGTCATTAACATATCTGCAGTTTGTAGAAACAAGTTTGTTACATAGTAGTAGAGGAGAAAGGTACTTCAGTTTCTGAAATTACAAATTAATATGATTGTAATGAATTGTTGAATAATTGTTTTGCAAATATAAAATGAGGTACAGTAGTCCATCAGCTTTTATTAGGGAGCTTCCCTAAATCCTTTATTTAGAAAAAAGATACAGGGTACTAATGCTTGTGACAGGGTAGCCATCTAAAGTGTGGGTGCGTGCATTCACTGCGGAGTGACAGGCAGGAGATCGAGACGGAGGTTGAAGTTGAAACACCCCGCAGGCAGACAGGATTTAAATACATATCAACACACCGAACGTCTCACGTGACAATACCTGCCTAATCGTTGGGCTGTCAGCAGTTTTGACTTGCTTACTCACTCTTCGGTATCCAACCCTAGAATTTCAGCTTCTTTAGCCGGTTGGCTTTGGTTTTGCAGCAGCCCTGAGGTGAATAAATGGAACCATTTTATACCCGACGTCCTGGTGGAACATACGTACCTGCCACTAAGATTCCACACCTGGTAATCACACACAGCGGACAGGCTCTCAAAGGAGCGCCAGGTACTTAATTAATTACAATAAATACACACTATTTATAATATACGTTTACATCAAAATTCCCTCTTTTCATGCGCAGGGCTCCTGCCCTGCCACAGTGCTGTATACACTTACATTAGTGTCGGGTAATTTACACAGAAGCAAAACCTTTCAATTGTAAACACAACCTGCTTTTGCTTTCCTGTAGCCATTCTGCATTAGTGCTGTACACATGGGTGACGTTGCTGAAGAGCTTGATTGTGGTGGATATGTGACGGGTGGATATACAACGCATTACTTTATCTGTATATAGACTGTAATCCTTGCATGTTCTTTTTTCGATTTGCTTCAGAACACAAAAATGTCACAATCCTTTAAGATTACATATATACTTGACCTGGGAAGCCCTAACCATATGCTAATAAGTATCTTATTTACAGTGGGGCCCCTACTGATCAGCAGTTTAACAGCACCGTGAAATCTGAGTCATAAAGGGGAAAGATTGAACATTAACTATTTCCTGCTGTAAGAGGGAACGTATTTTGTATAACTGGATACTATTTATTTGTCTAAGAAATAACTCAACACCTATTTAAAAAACAAAACCCAATTCCAAACAGGCAAGTGTCACTTCATTTTCTACAAGATAAAAGGTATCATCACTCGTCACATCTTAACGTACACCATTTAATTTCATACAACAGATGACTCTTAAATAAATGAAGAATACAGTGTAAATGCCTACACATTTTAACCTATGTGCATCTATCTGTTTACACCACACCCAATCAGAGACACCATATACTGTAGTAAACAGGGATGTACAATGGGGACAAGTCATGCAATGTTGTTTTTGGCCTGATCGTGTTCCTGTTTTTAGGTTTCAATCACTCAGCTTTGCTGCTTTATTTATTTTTTTCCTACCCTATACCTTTTCTAGCCGGAGGGCTGCGGGTGACTCGAGATATAGTTAGACCACCCAGGCAGCAGAAAAAAGGAGGAGATTTGGAACTGCCAAAAAATAAACTGCGTACAAAGCCCATGCTTAATGGAGCAACCATATAAATAGAACAGAAGCTGAGTAAATAATGATTTGGTTTGAATATGTTACTTTCTTTAAAAAAAGAAAGTTAAATCCTGTTAATCCTGATGCAAACAACGTATTTAATACAAAATAAAACAATATACTCATACCTTAACTTCAAAAATACAAATACGTAGTGATAAAATGTATTAAATAATAATAATAATAATAATAATAATAATAATAATAATAATAATAATAATAATATTGAGTTAAAGTTAACTATAATGGAAGCAAAAATGCTGATGTTCTTTGTAAAAATAGTTAAATTGTTATTGATTACACATCACAATTTAATGCTCTTAAACTTGGTATTTAGATATTTCCAAAGAAACACCTGAATATAGTTTGTACTTTAATGGTTATCAAACACATTGCTTAGTATTTCTTATCCCGTCTCAGAAATGTGGTAGGGAGATTTGGTTAATTCAGCTAAAATGGATATCCCAGGAACTCAAGTTGACATACTGCTTTGTTTTTAAATTCAAACTAGTCGTTTACTACTTCGTTGGAAATAAATATAATTTAATTTGAACTGAATCTGTGTCTATAGAATTGAAAGTGTAATTATTTTCAAGTCTGTCGAGTAGAGATATTGTGAAATGTATTGTATCGTGACCTTGGTGTATCGTCTCACCCCTAGTGTAAGCCAAAGGGTAATATGGTAATTTAACATGAGACTCCATTACAATCAAACACACTCACTCTCAAACACATTCTAGACTCTAACACCACTAAATTCCAAGTCAAAGACCCATGTTAAAGGTGCACTCCACTTCTGAATTAAGCAATAAAGAAATTATTTATTTTGCACTAGGGATGGGCCGGTATAAAATCTCCACGGTACGATAACCGTCAAAAAAAAAAAAAATACCATGGTAACCTTAATATCACAGAACACAGTACATCATGCATAAAATGAAGGCTTACTAAAAATGCAGAAATAATTCTGTAAATTACCGTAATTCACAAAAATGTGCAGTGTAGCATAACGGGAATGGTATCAAAACTGTAATTTACCTGAACCGCACGAACGACATACTAACTCGCTCCTAAACATTTTCAATTTTACATGTCTGTGTTTGTCTGCAACATGGCACATTGTGCAAGTCCTTAAATACCTGAGACCAAAACACTCTGCAAATCAGAAACAAAAGACCATTCCAGGAATGTTGGCGTTGTTCTTTCTGGTAGTTCTTGGATTACTTTAGAATTTGTCCAGTACTTAAGCTACATGATGTGCATTTTTCACTTTGTTTTGTCACACCTTTAATTACACTATGTATCACAATTTTTTCCTGGGTAGTAAGTGTTATTTCCTAATTGCTTATGCCTCAAAAGTATAGAAAATGGCTATTATTCCCCACAAATGACTACAAAAGATTTAGAAGTGAGTAGTTTTTCGAGATTTACGATTATACTGTAAATTCCCGCTTCTACTCACTTCTAAATCTTTTGTAGTCATTTTTGTATTACTTTAGTATAAATACATGTTAATTTGGATTCATATGTTGTTTTTTTCTGACTTTATGTGAACGAAAAGACACACATTTGCCTTTGTCCTGGTCACAAAAGCAAAGTTTGTGGGGAATAATAGCCATTTTCTATACTTTTGAGGCATAAGCAATTAGGAAATAACACTAACTACCCAGGAACAAAAAATAAATAAATAATTGTTACATGGTGTTATTACATTTGTGGTACTTTAATCATTATTCATGTCTGCAACTGTATGCCAGGACAGAGAAAAGAAAACCAGGTATGTAACAGGCGGAAATGCTGATGCGCCTCACTAGAAGCGGCTAACAGACTGGTAGACTGAGACAAAGCTGTCTCTATGTCTGTTTCGAGCACAGAGGGAATATACGTGGACAAAAAATAAATGCAACATTAAAAACACTGAATAGAATATCCATGTTGAAGCAAATGGGTTTAAATTATAAATATTTTTCAGTAGTAAAACATTTGGCTTCTGTAACCTTGCCTCACACCAGTGAACGAGGGTGCACTAAGGGAGTACGCATATTATTTTTATTATTATTATTATTATTATTATTTATTATTATTATATTATTATTATTATTATTATTATTATTATTATACTAGCAAGCAGTCTTGGTCAACATGTGCTCTGAGACTTGGCTTAAAATGTATTTAAGAGGATCTGCACAATGGACTGAAGCCCCTAAACTGTTTGAGTTCTGCAAATCACACTTATTAAAAACGGGTGCCTGGAGCCTCTATTATTATTCTACCAAATAGCAGTTCAAACCTTTGATCTATGTTTAGGCTGCTTCTTTTGCAATGTGATTAAACAAGCCATATATGATACGTTGACGGGCCCAGACCTAAGGGTGCGGAGGGGGGGGGGGGGGGGGGGGGGGGGGGGGGGGGGGTGAATAGATCTCAAACCTCACATGGTGGTCAAAGTAAGAGGTACACGTGCCTGTTTAAGAATTCATTTCAGGCTGCCAACAATTTAAATGGCGTATGCAACGTCAAGACATTAACACTGCTAATCAAACTTTCCTCAATTAAAAATCAGCCATGTATTTTGGGTTTTCCCTTGGTTTTGTTTAGACAGGCAGTTCCCACAATAAGCAGGCATACAGTCGAGATTAAGCATATAAAGTAGTAATTTGGATGAAGTATGCATGGTTAATTTGCTGCTGGCAGCACAGAATATGTTCTATTGATTTCTGTTGGTGCTCATATACAGTATTAGTCACAAAGTGTATGGTACTTCAGCAGTGTAACCACGCACACATACTAGGCAATCGGTGTAATTTTCTTGTCATAATGCTTGGTCATAGCTAATCACAACGTAGTCTGGATGCCATGTGATTTTTTCTGCCCAAAGAGAATCTTTGTGTTTTACAGCTGGTTGTGGGTGTGGATAAAGTGGCAAAAGAGAAATTGCGACAATGCAAAAATAAAACTCACAAGAAACTTCATGAGTAAATGCGTTTTAAGATCTGGCGAGATTGACAAAAAACAACCAAATGCATGACGTGGAACCAGCTGTGATAACAGACATAAACTGTTAGGCAACCAAACACATACACATTCAAGAGGCAATGCAACTAATCTACCATCAGTGCAGATCAACCTCTCTGTCCTCTGAACACAGAGGCAGGGGGAGTGACCTGTTTGATTTCTTCCTTAGGAGCTTCTGAAAATTACAATGATGGAGAGGCTACGCTCTGCTGCAGGAAGGAGGCAGGCAAGTCTTGGTTATTTTTGGCACCGGTGGATTTTAACTAGTACCATTCTTTGGCAAAGGTTTCAATAAGATGTCTTTATCAATGTCTTCAGCAGGCTTTGTGTATTTGTAATCGTAATAGTTTCTGCTTCCATCTTGTTTACTTGCCCTTTACCAGTTTATGCTGGAAATGTCAAAATCCATGGCCTAAAGCACTACGTTGAACCTACAAAAACATTCTGCTATACATCAGCTACAAAATTACAACCACTACAAAAAGACAGACGGCAAAGGTGCTAATCATATATTTTCAAGACATGATGGATACTGGAAATGTATTTGGAGTGAGGGTTTTTAAAATATTGTTTTACCATAAACAAGATCTATTTTTGGATATTCAGATTTTGGACTTTCAGATTTTTTATTTTCAGGAAACAAACAAAAAAAAAACACCCCCGGTACCATAAGGGGTATGTCATATCAGATCAAATGGTTTGTAAACAAAATGGAAATGGGCACAAGGTGGCAGTGAAAGGGTTTGTTTCTATTCATTTATTAAATCTAACCATATTTTATCACAAAGGTTAAAGAATCTTTCATAATATAGTATTTATTATACTCCCATTGCTTCTATTCTCAAGTGTCATGGTCGTAAGGGAGTGAGAACACATTTTCTTCAATGTTGAGTAAACGTGCCCGCTGTGGACACAATGTAATTCAACTTAGCATAACCATTACAGAATACTTAACATCACTGGAAACATTCTCATTCCTAATGCAAAGTCAATGCATTACTTTAAATAAGCTAAAGTCTGTTAAAATTGGGATTTGTGAAACTTTGCGAGGTTAAAGAAACAACAGTTCCACGAATATTAAACTGTATTTAAATACTTCAAAATAAACATAACCCCTGGGATAAACGGTCTCTAGTAATTTAATAATTGATTAGTAGTTGATTTCACAGATTATTCCATTGACACGTGTATCACATTTAGATTAATTGTCATTTGAATTCATCTATCCAATAACTCCCTGCTGGTATAATGAATTATCTGCCCTGTTTTAAAGTAGCCTCTAATGTCCTTCACCTTGGGGGGCACATCACGCAGGTAAGTTCCTCATCAGAGCGACTGGGCCACAGCAAACTCTCTCACTGTGTTAGGAGTGGTCAAACTTGGCTCTTCCAGTCCTGGTCTTTGCTCTAACCCTGCTGTAAATTGCGCCAATTAAACCTCCATCCAGACCGTGAGTAGTTAATTATACAATTTTACTCGTTAAACCTGGACTGGAACGGCCCTCCAGGACCGTGATTGGGCACCTGCAGTATGTATTTCAAACTCGTAAGGTCACATCGATCTGCTGCTGATGGAAACCAACAGGATTGAATTCAAACTGCTTTTAACTTAATCCCAGTGGAAAACGGAAACAGTGCATTAGTCTCACTATCCTGTAGGCTTGATAGAATTAAGAAACAAACAAGGACAGAAATGTAAACTTTTTTGATGACCCATACTGGAAGTTTACACAGAAATGTGATTAACTACAAGTGGGTTGCCAGTTTCACCAAAACCAGCTATAGTCGTTACCACGATCCCAGCCCCATGGAGTCATGGCCTGTAAGGGGGACGGGAATTTTAAAAATGGAAGTTCATTCCACCGCCTGAAAACACCTTGGTGCTCGTGCCCATGCTATGCCCCCCTCTCCATGGCAGTTAAATTAAACATCTTCATACCTTTCCATGGCCTTTTGAACTTTAAAACACTAAATCACATCACCAATTTTTTTTTCTCCAAAATTTGTAAACTCAGATAACTTTTTACACTAGCACTTATGTATGGGCCAATGTATAACTTGAACTTTTTCTGGAAAAATGTTTTGATGCTGCAAAAAAACAGAAAACTAAATGTTTTGAAAATCTGTCCGTAAAAACCTACCAGAATGCAGTCATTCAAACCCCTGAAATTCAGATATATGTATAACGATACTTTTAAAAAAATTTTTATGTATGTGTAAAAAACAATTAAAACTAATCGCTGTTCAAAGCCAATATAATGCAAATCAATAAAATAAAAAAATAAAACGTTTGCTTCCCTTGCTTCATTAATTTAAGTACCAAATAAATTGCTCTTTGAAAAAAAAAAAAAAAGAAAAAAGCTGTATTTATGTAATTTGATACATACATTTTTTCTTAACTTTAACGGCCGCGCTAAATTGTATTTCCCCCCAGTGCTTTTTGCTCTAAATTGTATCTCCCCCCAGTGCTTTTTGCTCTAAATTGTATTTCCCCCCAGTGCTTTTTGCTCCTGTAAGGCTAAATTGTCATTTCTGTCATATTATATGTTGACAACTATAATTGACACGTACACTTGGGGGAAAAAAAAAAAAAACTTTCAAAACCCTGTTATTGCTGTAATAAATATTTTGCTGACCTTTTTTTTTCTAATTCCCTGGAGAATAACTTAATCTCACTTTTACATGAAGTGAATCTTCTGTACCTCAAGGGGATCATGAAAACATGAATTCAGCTATCTGAAAAAGTAATTTAACCCCAAGCTGATGGGGTTATATTTCAGCTTGGGATCCTACAATACACTGACCCTTTTACACATACCATGTGAGAGAAGTTTTAACTGTATAAGCTCTGTGAAATTTGCAATTAACATGGTTCATATACAAGCACACAGTGGCTTTCGCTGTGCAAATTGTACATTGATTATTTTGTTAACTTTAATTATACAGAGCGATTTCATAGACTGCACAATATTGTTGGACATCGCAAAAGCTGCATCGTTTATGGATCATATCTTATATCATATATGTACAGTGTCAAATATTTTTCCTTTGCAAAACATCTGTTGGAGCAGTGCCAGAGGCTTTTCAAGCTCACACTCTGCTCAGGCACTTCACCCACTCTACTCCACCCTTCTAGCAAAATGGTCCCGCTCCGCTCCGCTCACATGATCCGCAGGGTGGGCGAACCAGGTGTCTGAGATTCTGCCTCTATGGATTGGGCTGCTCATGAACTTTACAGTTTTTAACTTGTGGTATAATTGAATACTAACTAGTGATGCACAATCTTTCAGCATTATTCAGAAGTATAAATACTACAGTAAACAAATAAAAAATCACAATACTCTGACAGTTTTATTTCCCTTTTAAAAAACTGATTTACACCTTTTCCCTTGTAAAAGGTGTAAATCAAAATATGAATTCTGTTGAAAATACATTTAAATGTATTAAACAGTAATTGAAGATACCATGTGCATTTTTTTGCAAGTATTCATCATGTGACTTCACTCACGTGCTGAAACTCAACAAGGCGTCTGCACCAATGAAGAAAAAAATGCCTCAGTAAAAGACAAAAAAAAAAAATCTGATTATCTACATGGTTTGCTGTCATCCACTGATCATGTATGAGTCAATACCATTACAAGATCAGATTGCCAGTCGTGAACATGGAGAACAAGAAAGCAAATACGATGGTAGCAATGTCAAAGCATAGCATCCTGTGCTGAAAAATAAGGTACTGTTCAGATGGGGTTTTCCCGAAGTAACTAAGTAAGCCAAACTAATTGCATGTTTAATTATTGTTTTGTTAATTTCTTTCCATGTTACCTGCCTTTAATAAAGCTATAATTTGCAATGTTAAACCATGGCCGTTTATTAATTACATTATATTATCTGACAATGAAGAAACAAGCTCAAAGCTATTTTTCTAACTATACATTCCTAAAACACTTCACTGTTTAAAGATGTAGTCACTACACTACACACCATTTGTTTCATAAAGACATTGTGTCTGGAGATACACCTCGTTAAATTTAGCAAATAACAAGGCGCAATTAGCAGATAAAAATTGGGAGGATTATTTATGCATTTTTATTAGTGTTTGATATTTTATCCTGGTTATTGTAATGCCAGCAAAACGCCCAAATTGATTTGTGGATGACTGTACATAGGATTACACTCACATGACATTGCTGACTGTTACCAAATTGTTTCATTTTTTTGTGTTATTGTAATGCCAGCAATAGGACAGATGGATATTTTCCCCATCATCTGTAGACAAAACTACAGTGTCAGTGGAAGACTGTAAATATGATTCTCATAACAGGGGTGGACATTTGTTTTCTGAACTGTTGTAATATAATTCTTGGTTTTCCTGTTTATTTTAATGCCAGCAATTAGCCAAATGATGTCTATAAACATTAGGACAGGTCTGACGAGTATTCAGGTGCTTTACTTAGTATTACAGAAACAAGAGTATTATTAAACAAAACTCTTGGCTTAAAATAAAAAATAACAAATGCATAACTCTGGTAATATTTATGAATTTACTTATTTTAACTAATAACGTTATATTTATGTTCAAATGCCATGTTTAATTCTGAATACTTTGATAAAAAGTGGGGAGAAAAAATGCAATTGGCCATTTTTGAAAAACGGAATTTGCTATTCCCAAAATTGGAAAATCAGTAGGCCTATGGTTACAACTGAAGGCAGTGCAAATGCCAGTGTTTTATACAGCAATATAAAGCAATTACATGCAGGCCACCAGTTAAGCACGCAGTCTACTGACAGAGCGGCATTTATAATAAGATCACAGACAGGGTTCATAAAGGTAAATATATGCATCATAAAAATTGTATATTTAACTAGAGGATGATTCAGAATCAGAGCCTCAAGAAATGTCTTGTTTAAATTTTACTCAAATTGTACAATGTTGAGATACTTGTGTTGAAATTTTGTTTAAAAATTGGATAATGCAACAAAAATAAATATTAAAAGGGTTAATGTGTGGCTGAAGGTTTCTCACTGACAACCCTTTATCAGGCAGAACAAATGGGAGTTTTCACCAGGAACTACATATTACATTTCAGTGAGTACATTTCACAGAAATCGTGAAATCTGTGAAATAAATACAGCCTTAGTTATACAGGACTGTGAAATGTAATAAAGAGGTGCTACAGTAAGCCTAAAACATAATATGATGTACAGTATGGGTAATGTGAAGTACAAATACAAGACTTCCGAAAGACTATGAATAATGCATTAACTACAGCTAACAAGACTCTGTAAACACATTTGAAAAACCATTTGACATCATTTTTATATTATCAAGGAACCAGTATCAGTTTACTTAGTAAGATATTTAGTCCTCATTTTTAGTGTTTCTTACCTGAAAGGTAATTTACACTGTTGATAAAGCATCAGATTCCAGTTATGCACAACACAGTTCCTGTTCATTGGACTAGAACTTTCAGAGCACAGTGCTCACGTTTTGAACCACCCCCTATCCCCAACCAAAAAAACAATGGAAATCAACCAACATGTTCCAAATGTTGTAATTAAACTTGTGAAAGCTGTTCCCAAAATATGGCCTTTATAAATGTCAGTGATATTAAAATTTGACATAATGAAGGAAATGCCAAACCCAGTGTAAGTGATAATGTAGAGGAAGAATGAAATGCCCAAGTCAACTTCAACAATTGTCCATTTAAATGCAAGTGAATACAGTAGGATACCCATCTTACCTTCCAACCACTGCCAGCTTCTCTGTAATAAGGGAAATTATCACAGATCCACTGATAAATTTCACTCAGAGTCATTTTCTTCTTTGGAGAGCTGTTGATAGCAAATGTGATGAGGCTGGCGTAGCTATACGGGGGCTTGCCGTCCTTGTGCTGTTGGACCTCCTCCTGGTCCAGAGTGGTGTTGGGGTCCAGCAAGGCGTTCTTCTTGGTCATGCCCGGTCCGTGGGCATTCTGTGTCGCATCTGCTTTCTGGATGGCGGCGCGCATGGTGAGCTGTGGCAGCCAGTCCATGGAGGTGAGGCTGCTCTCCAGCTCGGACGTCATTATGGGGCCGAGGAGGGCTTGTGAACTTGCAGCTGAAGATGAAAACAAGGGCTGGGCTCTTGGCTCCCTTACTTCACAGTGTGGCCTTTGCTCCTACTCAGTTATTCTGACGAGTCTGAAATTCAATGTGAAAAAGAGAGTTACAATCCTGAAATACTGACCATTGTATTAGTTTACAAAGCAGCATTGTGGAGTTAAGTAATGCTCTGGTCTCTCACGTCAATTCCTGGTTCCGAATCTAGTTCATGTTATTGGGTAAAGAGAAAAGTTATCCACAAATCAGTGAACTTTACTTTAAGGCCAGTGGGCCCCTCACCCCTCCCTCAAATAATTAATTATATTAATTCTGTATAACCTGAAGAGGGGTTCCTATAGGACAAAAGACAGTAGTCTTGAATAGGGTTTCTCTGTGATGCATCATGGAATACATAATGCAAAACATGCGCTTTGATTGGCTAAAAGACCCTGAGCAGTGTATAATGTATATAATTGGGAGATTAAAGATTTCCTTTAAGTCAATATGAGGTCCCTAATCTTTGGTGAAGGACCTTGAATGTACTCGCTCAAATTAGGTTTAACCTGTTCCAAATCAATCCACCGGTAGTACTTCAATACAGTATATATTTATGTAACTGATCTTTTTTTCTGCTTGATTAAAATATTTTTTTAAATTGCTGTGAGCGGTCAGCGCCAACACAGTAACCACAACAAATCGCAGCTAGTCTCTGGTTTGAATGACACGTATAAATCCAACAGCTGGATGCAGACTGATTACTTTCAGAAACTTTATTTCCAGCATATCATCATAACACAGGTAAGGCTTTGAACACACATTATGAACACACTGTGAAAAAGCTACTGAACAAACAGCACGATCAGAATTAACACATGCAGATTACTATATATATATATATATTATTTTTTTTTTTTTTTTATTGCCAAAACATTTTAGAACCCAGCAGTAAATGAAATCGTGAAACTTACAAATACACAAATGTGCACTCAAATCCTAACTGAAAAATAAAGTTACCAGAACTTTTATTCTTTTACATTTTTAAGAGGTAGATAAAAACAAACAGTTCAAAAACCATGTTCACTTTTGTGCACTGGGTACCTGAATTGAAGAACCACTCCACGTAAGTAGAAGATTATTGTTATTTTTTTAGTACCAAGTTAGAACCAACACCGCCCACTGCCAGGATACTGAAGCCTTCATATGGAATTCTGAGTAGGCATTACTCATGGAATACTGAGGAAGACTTTTTTTTTAACGCAGTATTTTCAGATATCAACAGAACCCTCATAAGAAGGCTTTACCGCCATTAAATGCCCGAACCGAAGGTGGGCATGAGGCGGGCCTTACCAAACGGGAAAGCCCTCTTCTTTGGGTTCTATTGCTTAAATATAAAACATTAAAATGGCAAGGAATTACAGCCCAACCCAGTGGTACTCAACTCTGGACCTCAAAATATATTCCAGTTCTAGTCTTTATTCCAACCAGGTCCTAAATTAGTTAACTGCCTCTTAACAGCTTCAATTAACTACATTAGAATCTGCTTGGAGTAAAACCGTGGACTGGACTGCATCTTGAGGGCCAGAGTTGAGTAACACTGGTCTAACTCCTGCTTGCACACTGCACAAAGACTTCAGAGGCGTGTCACACAACTCCGGTGTTTACCTTTGAGTCAAAGTATTAAGCTGACGGTCTGACTGAGGTCTACACAAGTCGTCAGCAGTGGCATGCTTCTACATGTTTTAAAAGCATTGAGGCTCAGCTTTAAGTTTGGAAATGCGCCACAGAAAATAGGATGAATGATTTATGTCATCCTAGGGATGCATCTAGTTGCCTTGATTCTTCCAGGTACAGTCATTTACTAAATCTGTATAAATACAGAGAATGAATTTCACTTTATTCTAGTGTGGTCCACTTTCTCACAGCCTCTCTTGTATGCTCACTTAATTACAATGCAAGGAGTAACTACAGAGATTGATTTACAACTGCCCATCAATTGGGCAATATATAAAGAAATAAATACAGTTGGTTTCATAGAAAATGTCCACTGTAAGCGCCGGTAATTAGAATTAATACTTATTTATTTTAAACATGCGTCATCTGCATTTGCATGATTTCTTTAAAAATGTCTTCAATGAAAAAGATTCTGCTAAAGATCGCTCTGTCCAGTAAAAGAAGGGGCCATTTCACATGTATTTATGTTTTTATTTTATTTCATAATTCACCGATGGTGAAAATGTCCACTTTAAAATGTGGACATAAAACTAAATATTCTACAATTTAGCATTCACTTTGTTTCCTAAGCATTTAAATATTTGTTGTAAAACAAATGATCAATTTTGAATGTGACAATGCTATTTTTTTAGTTTTAACCCTTTGCGGTCCTATGTCAGACCAGGTCTGACATTACAATTTTCCCTTTCCAGTCCCTGTCTGACATCAAAGAGACGTCAAGCACAGTCTCTACTCATTTTTTCTCCAGAAAAAGCAAAGACGACCGATAGGAGCCGAGCTGCTTCCACATCCAGCGCTCAAAGAATATCACAGACATTTGTAGAGCTTTTGAGATGTTACAGTAATAAAATAATGACTTAGATCGCATTATTGAGAAGTTTGGTGATAAAACCAGTGATCAAGAGATGATTTATCCATATGCACGACTATGAAGAGGTATGTGACAAATGCAACGAACAAGATGGAGATGGATGCAGTGCTGAGTGTCCTTTTGATATGCAGTGCCTTTTAAACCTGTTTTACTGTGAAAAAAAACCCTTTAAAACACAGCGTGTGAAAATAAATTGGACCCGACACGTCTGACAGGCGCTGAATAAATGGATCGCAAAAGGGTTAATAAATATGTTTAAATCGTAAAATACCCTGAACCGATTTTGAAACAGTGAAATATGCAATTTTTACAATGTAAAAAACACAGCTGTAGTCATGACACAATACAAATTTGCATACAAGTTTATTCTTTTGCAACATTGTACCAGCCGTTGTATTTTCAAACACGGTATGTCCAATTATTATATAATAAACAAAGGTACACTGGAATGGTACAGAGGAATTTTTTTTTTTTTGGAAATACTAAATTGAAACATATATTTGATTTATTATGTAAACATCAACTTGTATGAGATTTTTGTTTAATATAGCTCTCTTTCACCTCCCATGGGATATTCTTTCCCAGCTTTACCATGTGTTTAGATCTTCTGTACAAATAACTGTGTATTTAAGACATAGGGAGAGACAATTCCAGCCACAGAGGGCAACGGCTCATAGAAATGTTAATACAAGATGTGTGAGCAGCATCTTTGACCTGGTTTCTGATCAAGAAATGATATTGAAGGGCCGCTTATCTTATTGCAAAAGATGCTGCAATCTGGAATTACATATTTGTTGATTGACAACAAGACTTTAAAACCAATAAAATACAAATCTACATTAATTGTAACAGGATATCGCTGTGGCCCAGATATCATGTTACCGACATGAAAGGAGACTCACAGACAAGGAAGCTGCAGTGAAGCGCTACTGCGCACATTAATTAAAGAAAGAGACAACGGCACAGGGGCCAAAATAAAGACTTTACACAAAAAAACACAAAAAGGAATGAACATACAAAGACTTACGAAGGCCAGGCTGAGCACCGCCTTCACTGGCCTCTCTCCTTCAAACATCTCCTTATATACATGCAGCCATTCCCCAATTAGCATTTGATTACCTAATTAGGGAACTGCCACAATCCACCTGTGCATTCTGGTAGGGAGAGTTCCCTGCCAATCCTATATTCCAACACAAACACATTTTACAAGTTACTCTGTGTAAAACTGCTACAGTTTTACACAGAGTAACTTAACCAATGCGACAGACTCAACTTTTTTTAACAAACGGTTAGGGCACGGGAGAGAAAAATCCTCTTATTCCATTTGATTGTCACAGCCCATCACGGCTCTTCATTTCTGAGTAGGTAACTCGTACTATACAAGCCTCCGCTCTGGCTAGGCAGAATGTCACAATTAGAAAATGTAATTTCTAATGTCTCTCTCATCACGAACAAAGGCAGCCTGCCTGCATACCTGGCTAAATAGGATTAGACTGTTAAGACAGCCTGTATTCTCCACGACTGGAATCCAGACAACAATACAACTGCAACGCAGAACCAATCAGTGAAGACTCATCCTTTCCAATCTTATTAACAATAACCACTTAAAGGCCAATTTTGCTCCAAAAGTGAAGGTTTTCTTATCTCCTATTTCTTTGACAAGTCAATGTGCTTTGAAGTTGCAATTCCACTCATTTATGTTTTCATAAACATTCTGATCTCAAGCTTTAAAATAAAATATTGAGCACTAAATAAAATGAAAATAAATAGTGTACATACTAATGATACTTCATAGCATGATACAAAACTGTTAGCCTATATTATATTATTTACAAGCATAAAATCCTAAGTCAAGCTCCAAAGGAGAACTGCTACTTGAAGGAGACTGACCCTGCTTAATAGGTATTACAGTAGGTGGGAGCGATCTCAGAAATCTGTAAATAAACTGCATAGTAAACTGAGATAGATAAAGGTGAGCCACTGGTGAACCATTTGTTATGTGCCAAACCCCTGCACGATTAGAAACTGCATACAACATATTACTCCACCCTTTAATTTATTGCACATTACTCACGGCAAACAGATACAGTACAAAGTGCTGAAGCAACATGAAGAGCAATAGTGTTCGGTTCATTTGATTTGATTACGATCAACTAAACTGAGTGTTTTTATTTTTCATACCACATTTGTTTAGTAGTGAAGTCAAACTATTTTCTTATGATCCACTTCTGTGTATTTTCATGTCTAGAGGTCACTTACCTTCACATTACACTTTCAAAGAACTCTCTCTTTATGATTTAGGAAGGAAGAAATATATTTATCTATGTGTATCTGCTTGCTTTAGGCTACTATACATAAATTCTTGATCACAGTATTATAAGCACAACATTAACTTAACTCACCCTTTGAAGATGATTAGGGGATACTGACCAAAACAACCTGATTAGTAGGTCCAGGGTTATTTTTTATATTGCATAGCCCAAATATCCATAGAGAGACACTCAGGAAATTGGACTATTGTCAGTAAGCCATGTCATCCTTTAAAAAAAGTGAGATTGACAGACCTGTGCAAATGACTCCTTTCTAATGAACTCTGATACTGGCTGCTATACTGCAATAAGACATGACCAACTCCTGTCCTCTTTAAAACCATCTGCACTCCTGCAGTATTAAAGTGGCCCTGCTCACTTACACATGACAGCAAGAGATGCTACATGCCTGGATAGCCGACAGTCTTCCAGAACTGCACCTATAGCTGCTGACACGCACCACTAAGAAACCTGGCTGATCAATTCATCAAGCATGCACAAGCTTCAGTTTACTTTGTGGATATAATTTGTTCAGGTACAACAAGTTATTGGGATGTTTATAATAATATTAATATATAAAAGTCCAGAAGAGGAACATTTAGGATATTTAGTTTATTACTGTCAAATGCTGATGAAAGCTGAAATATATTTTTTTTTTACCTCAAGAATACATGACTGACTTTTTGTATTGCTGTAAACACACACATTTGGTTGGATTCACAAGAGACTGAAACAAGAATATGGAGATTATTAAAAAAAAAAAAAAAAAAACAGTACTGTTCTCTATAACACAACCATTAAAACCTGGAGTATTAGCACACTTAAATCAAGCTTATTCAAATGCTCATAACACTCACACATTCTTGTTAGTGTTTTTTTTTGTAAAGCTTATTTCATAATTGTTTTAAAATTATGATTTGTTTCTTTTGGTTTTAATGTTTATGACATTTCAAATTAGTGTGTAAAACATCTACAGTTAACACAGTGAAAGTTAGCACTGTACACGTTTTAATGTGGGTAATGGGTACTATGAGGGCACTGACTAAATAAAACCTGGGAAACCAGATTCTCTTTGCACAGCTACAGCAAAGGAAGCAGAGTGAGTGGGGCAATAGTGTACTATGAAACAACTGGCTCAGCCACCTCAAGCAACAGGGATCTTTATACAAGGGAAACTGAGTCTATACACTACTGGCTGCATAGCAGTGTTGTGAATATAGCACAAGGTGTGGCAGGGAATCTTCACACCCACTCTGGGGTGAGATACTCACTTAAAAAAATCAGGGATTGCTAATTATTTTCCTACCCCAAGGCAGTTGCTTTACATTCAAGTTATTTTAAGAAACAGTAGTATAGCAACACCTTCTATTCTGTTTCTGTTATGGTAAAAACAAAACAAGCAAAAAAAAAATTTAAAAAAAAACTAAATTCACAGCCTTAACATTTTCACTGCTTACCAATGTTTGTGTTCCTGCTTTGCAATAAAACTGGCCCTTTATTAAGGATTCTCAACTTTCACACCTCTGCTTGACTCAGACCTTTGCTCCTTACCCCTGGATTCCAGGCCAAATACTTGTGCCCAGGAACCCCTTCCACCTCGCTTCTTCCAATCCATTGCCCCCCGCTTGTCTTCCCTTTATCTCCTCCCCCATTAACACCTTCCTGCTCTCTGGCTCCTTTCCGTCAGCCTTCAAAACTGTTTGCATCACCCCCATTCTTAGGAACCCTTTGGTGAAGCGGGATCAGGCTCTTCGTCTATGAGAAGGACAGTGTGTGCGTATCGTCAATTCAGCAGTTTTGAAATCAATGTAAGACTATCCCAGTAATCATCAATAGGAAAACACATACATATTTTAATATAACTTTGTCTGATACACACCAAGTATGTTTGTGTGGTTATAGGTTTGACAGAGCTCTAAAGTCGCTACAAATCGTAAAAAACAACGAAACCCATTATGTTAACAGTATAATAATTTCTCAAAATATATCAGTCTCACAAATTAGTTCTTTTGATTGTACTGCTCATCTAGATGACATTCATAACAAACAAAACACATTTGTCTAAGTGGTTTTTATTACATACAGTTTGTTTTCAGACAAGCATCAGTCAAATGTTTAACAATTTATTTATATTTTTTGACTAAAGCTGCCTCTACATTTTTAATTCTATGAACTGTCCTGTGTGGCTACTGGACCAACACAGGTTTTTTTTTTTTTTTTTAAATACCAGCTTCTGCTAGTTGCGTTTTGATTAAAACTAAAAGGTAAGTAAAATGAATTCTAAAAGCAGCAACTCTAAAGTTGGATTCAAAAAGAGCAAGATGCCATAGCATAATAAACAATTTTTGTATTTGTTTTCATCCTGATAAAAACACAAGTATCAAGCCAGTCTTTACATCAATTCATCTTTAAAGCTAGAGATAATGCAAGAATGTTTTAACCAGTAATGTTAAAACAAAAACAAAATGTAAAAAAAGGCTATGTAAATTTGCTTACTTATATATTGTACATTGAAAGTGCTGAAAGACATACTATTTGATAAATGTATTACAATAACCAGCTCTTTTTAGAGCACCTCTGCACAATGACAATTGCACTCTTCAGAGGAACACAGCTGTCATCACTGCACACAGTAATTCAGCGCTTGGCAGACAGGGGGTAGCTGTGCACCGAGAGGCAGCGGGATCCCTGACCAGGAAATGAAACCTCCCCACCGGCAACCCTGCAAATTGCATTGGTGCTGGGCGGTCCATCGGCCCGGTAACTAGCAGCCTAGCTTTTACTGCTTTGCCACGGGGCCATTTTGATTCATTTTAATACCATATATTTTACAGTTTAACATAAGCTAAACTCAGTATGTTTCCCACGTGTAACATACAAAATGCAGAGGCACCATGTTGCATTTATGGATGAACTGAAAAAAACATACTTACCTTTATCATAAGATGGACAAATAATGATAATAAACACTGTACTACAACGCAGAAAAGTATTTCCTACCATTTTGGTTTCGTTGTGGTAAAAATACAGACATTAAATGAGGGAATAACGGCAATCGAACCATATTTAAGTTAGTTACAGTAAATCTTTTTTTAAGCCTGAATGAAAACCAATTGTAAGTAATCTTAAATATTTCTAAACTACTGATCTGAAAAAAGTATTAATTTTCAATTTGTTTTGCAGATTGTGCAAGGATCAACTTTTTTTTTCAGGCCTGTTTTTCAGAGATTACACTATTGCACGCAGAAAAAATCCATGTGCTTGAAAGGGTAGTGTTTGTTTTTTCCCTCTGATGTGAATTAACCATATAAACCACGTAATCATGCTATTGTCTGGATACAAACTCTTCCTAATTTGATGTGTACAGGCATCTCTAGTTGCTGTAGCGTAAAGGGCACTGCAGCCATAATTGCCTTGAATAGATATATTTTTGATGGGCATTGAGGCAACTGAGAAGGGCACCCACGGCACTGTTTGTGTGGCTACACACACACACACACACACACACACACACACACACACACACACACACACACTTGCAAAAGTATTCAGACCCCTGACCAATTCTCTCATATTACCGAATTACAAATGGTACATTGAAATTTCATTCTGTTTGATATTTTATTTTTAAACACTGAAACTCAGAATCAATTATTGTAAGGTGACATTGGTTTTATGTTGGGAAATAGTTTTAAGAAAAATAAAAAACTGAAATATCTTGCTTGCATAAGTATTCAACCCCTGTGCTGTGGAAGCTCCCAGTTTGCACCAATGAAAGAACTACCGATGAAAGAATGAAAACACAGTTACCTTACCATTGGCCTCCACCTGTGAACCATTAAAGTTGCCGTCACATTTTCTGGATAAAAACCCCACTGTTGAAGGATCATTGGTAAGGCTGTGAATCTGAAGGAAAATGAAGACCAAAGAGCATTCTACAGAAGTTAGAAATAAAGTAATACAAATGCATAAATTAGGGAAAGAGTACAAAATAATATCCAAGTGTTTGGATATCCCAGTGAGCACAGTTGGATCAATAATCAGGAAGTGGAAGCTGCATCACACCACCCAGGCACTGCCAAGAAAAGGCCGTCCCTCAAAACTCAGCGCTCAAACAAGAAGGAGACTTGTGAGAGAAGCCACAGAGAGGCCAACAATCACTTTGAAGGAGCTACAGAGTTCAGTGGCTGGGAGTGGAGTAATGGTGCACCAGTCAACCATATCAGGAGCTCTGCATAACACTGGCCTGTATGGGAGGGTGGCAAGAAAGAAGCCGTTCCTCAAAAAGTACCATCTGAAAGCACGTCTGGAGTTTGCCAGAAGGCATGAGAGTGACCCAGCTGCGATGTGGGAAAAGGTTTTGTGGCCAGATTAGACCAAGATAGAGCTTTTTGGCCAAAACTCAAAGCGCTGTGTGTGGCTCAAACCCAACACTGCCCATGCCTCAAGACACACCATCCCTACAGTGAAGTACGGTGGTGGCAGCATCATGCTGTGGGGATGCTTCTCATCAGCAGGGACTGGGCATCTTGTTACAATTGAAGGAAGAATGGATGGAGCAAAATACAGGAAAATACTGCAAGAGAATCTGCTTCAGTCCCCTAAAAAACTGAAGCTTGGGAGGAAAGTCACCTTTCAACAGGCCAATGATCCCAAGCACAAGGCCAAAGCAACATTAGAGTGGCTCAAGAACAAAAAGGTGAATGTCCTACAGTGGCCCAGTCAAAGTCCTGATCTCAATCCCATTGAGAATCTGTGGCACTATTTGAAAATTGCGGTCCACAAGCGTCGTCCAACCAATCTGAACAACCTGGAGCAAATCTGCCAAGAAGAATGGGCCAAAATCATTCCGACACTGTGTGCAAAGCTGGTACATACTTACCCCAAAAGACTTAAAGCAATTATTGCAGCGAAAGGTGGCTCTACCAAATATTAATGTGTGGGGGTTGAATATTTCTGCAAGCAAGATATTTCAGTTTTTTATTTTTCTTAAAAATATTTCCCAACATAAAACCAATGTCACCTTACAATAATTGATTTTGAGTTTAAGTGTTTTAAAATAAAATATCAAACAGAACGAAATTTCAATGTACCATTTATAATTCAGTAATATGACAGAATTGGTCAGGGGTCTGAATACTTTTGCAAGGCACTGTATATATAGACTAGAGAGAGAGCGAGAGATAGCATCTACTATCTACTGTAGTTATATCACTTGTACTCTTACCAGAATCCAAATTCAAACCAATGCAGACCCTCTCTATTAATCAAACAAGTTATACACCAAAACAACAGTGCTGAAGACATGAGATCTGGATATGTCTGCAAGCCAAGAGATAACGCCTAATTGTAAATGTTTTCACCAAGTTTCTTTTTTCAGACACTTGAAAACGCTTAGGTGTGCAAGTGCAATGAGTTTGCAATTACAGCATACCATTTATTTATTTCTAAACTGATCAATATTTTGGTAACCTATGGCAACTAAGCAGGAGCACAGGCCTCAGCAAGTGAAATATCTGGATAAGGCTAATTCTATTTCTACTCGCTTTGTTTTGCCACAGAGCTACCCTACTTATCTTTCATCTATCTACAAGTAGATCAATCCATCTTCACGTCTCTGTTGATCAATCTCCGGTACATGTCAGTAAATGAAGATGAATCTGAAAGAGAATGTGTCAATCTACAGTGTACTATAGGATTTTCCAAATATAACACATTGTACAATCAAACTATTTCAACCCTACAAAGCTTTAAAGATGTGAAAATATACATAAACATATTGTGAATTGAGCAGAACAAAGCATGTGCATTGTGTGCAACTCGTGTGCATTATGTTCATTGGAGCTACTCTCACGGCACTCCTCCAGCTCCATCGCCTGTGTACTGTAGTAGGAAGCTGTGTTGCCAGGGCCAGTGAAAAGCACAGTTTGGTGGGAAATCATTTGTGAAATACGGAGTTCTACTGTACACCAGTTATGTCAGACTAATCCTTAACTAATAACAGTCTTGGGGGATCAACTATTTCCTTGTGCACTCATAACATTTGAATTAAGCTACAAGGGACTCTAATAAAACTGCACAGCAGTACATTCACATATGTTTATTAATAGTGGGTGGACGTTTTGTGGGAACAAGGTTTGGGTGTTTTCTTCTCCAGCCATTAGCCTATAAAAGTCTTCAAAAAATAAAATTGATACAACTTATAAAGGTCACAAGCTTTTAAATTGATCATAGTTAAATGTGCTTGAAGATTTTTCATGCTAATCCTCTAATTATATCCTTCTATTTGCTATATGTATGCATAGTTGACTTGGTTTCATAAGGTTATACCTAAACTGTAGAAAATGATTATTTTTAATTTTGTTAACAAAAAACACTTAAAAGAATCCCATCATTTTGGTATGTAAGCTCTTGGAGTTTTATTATTGCCAGAGTGATTTTGAAGGCACTTAAGATGCTTTTCTCATTCTTTTCAATTATGGCAGGCTACTGCTTTTTTAAAGAGCACAGTTTCACAGCCTCGGAATGTGTTTGCGTGAAGAAATGTGGCATATTGGGCCACTGGTTTTAAAATCTTTGGACGATCTCCTTATCAACACCCATTCAAAGAGGCAGTTTTGGTCAAAGTGGTTAAATTTCAGAGCTTGTAACCAGAAGGTCATTGGTTCAAATCGCACCTCTGCCACTGACTGACTCACTGTGTGACCCTGAGCAAGTCACTTAACCTCCTTGTGCTCCATCCTGCGGATGAGATGTTAAATCAATGTCCTATTGTAAGTGACTCTGCATATAATGCACAATTCACAGCCTACCTCTGTAAAGTGCTTTGTGATGGTCGTCCACTACGATAGGCGCTACATAAAAATAAAGATATTATATTATTATATTCATAGAGTATAGGTTAATCTGCAGACTTAATACAAAAAACTCCTCTGTCTATGACCTGCTCTACCCAGTCCATGATGGTTTTTCCACAGGTTCTTGAATTTGCCCTCTTTTTTTGGTCTAGTACAGGTTTGTTTAGAGCCATATTTTTCATGCAGCTGGTTAATAAGGTCAGTGGAAGTGGCTGTGTTCTTTGATCAGAGTCATCATAATTAGCACTACCAAATGAAAACTGTATGAATCACTGCACTCAATGAAAAAAAATCTAACAATGTGCTTTCTCTTTCTTTCATCCAACCTGCACACTTCAGTCGCCATTTTAATAATACAGCTCACACACTTGCAAAGCCTATACGAGTTTGTCTTGTGTGGTTGTCAGGCGACGGACCGACAGACAGGCTGTGACATCAGGGTTTCTACGAAATAACTTGAACAGCAGCAGTAGCTACAGTACCTAGAATTTGTTGCCCATAATACTTGTGCGGGCGGGCACAGTCTGCACCAGTTAAACTAATATGTGTATCAAATTAGTTTGAACATGCACCATCGCGTGCAAGAATGTCAGCCACTCATAGCTACTCTATCTCCACCCTACACAATTCTTAATTGTCCACTGGCGCTGCTTCTTAGAACTTCATTTAAGTTCAGGACCCCTTGTAAAGGAGACTTTGGTCTCAAGGGATAATCTCCTGGTTAAACAGACAATGAAATGAAAGTTCCATTACAAATAGAGATCTCCAGTACACAAATACAGCACTGCAAATAGGGGTTACGGTACACTTAACACACACACTGGAAAACACAATTCTGCCAAGTGTGTTGTCCTTAAGCTTTAATAGCTAATTTTAATAAAAAATAAAGTGAGGAAAATAAAGAAATTATAAACATATATACAAAAATATATTGAAACAAAATCCAGCTCTACCGTTATAAAAGATACAGCTATGGCTCTCACTGCACTCGCACAGTGTATCTTTTAAGTGCCCTAACAAAAACAAAAACAAAAAAACTAGAAAGAAAATAACAAAAACTATCCTTAAATGGGATATCTTTCAGAAATGTGGTAAATCATTCTGAAAAGTGTCCTTTTTCCCCTTGACCCCACATGTCATGCAACATAAACTGGTAGATATGACGAGGTAGTAAAGTACTCTGCATAACACTCATCGTCCTGCAGAACCTCTTCACAGGGGTGTGTACCAATGCTGTCTACGGGTCAACAAAGTTCTCACTGTGATTCACAGCTTTGTTAACATATGGCGTAACACCTCCCAATGTACCAAGCTGAATATATCCAGACCAGCAATCGGTGCAAATCTCTGCACCAACCCAAAAAAGCTGTTCAACGGAACTGACTGAACTGAACACCATGTAAATAATCTCATTCACTGTTACAATTACTATATCAACAAACATCGTGACAGGAACTCACTAATAAAAAACAATAGTGAAGCACAAAAACAACAATCAAATAAAAAGAAAACAATAGGCTATTTAGTGGAGATAGAGTTGAACCAAAGAAAGAAAGACAGGGACAAGAAAAGCCGAGAAACAAGACAAAGAAAAGAATAAATGCAGTCATCATAAAACAAATCAATCAATAAATCAATCAATAAAAAAGATAATAGAATGCAGGAGAGAACAGACAAATTAAATGAAATAAAATAGCATTGCCAGAAGACACTGCAGCACCTGTATTGACTCTGACCTTGAAGTTGTGTTGATTTGCCTTGCGTGTGCATTGGGGGGGGGGGCAATCCGAGATGTTGAATTGATGTCTTCAACGTTTTCAGCAATACAAACATATATAACGGATTCACCACCTTAGAAATATGTTTTATTACAGCTTTCAGTTACAACTCAATTAAACCACTCAGTTATATTTTTGATTCTCTGTTTTTTTTTTTTTTATACAAACTTCGCACCATTAAATAACCTTCAGGCTAAACTGAAACATTACAAACCACTGTCATGTAATGTACAGATCAGTCATTAAAAAGTAATTTCACAAAAACCTTTAAATGGGATGGCAGAAATTACCCACTGAAATGACCAGAAGACGTTATTCACATTCTAAGTGTTTCTGGCACTCCTGATGTGATCAAGAAGCAAGAACAGTTCAAGTGCAAGGCAGCAGAGCACCATCAGAGCATGTCTTTGGGGCTTCTCCATACTGTTAATAGTTCCAACTACAGTTTGATTGGTAGTTTGTGGGGAATTGTTACCACTACCTGAGTAAAGGTTTAGGAACTAAAACAGGAATGCAGTTTTTTGGGCAAATACCTGATTTAGCAAATCCAGATTCTGGTACAGATATGTATTTTTTTATATTGCAATAATAATCCTAATAACAACAACTACAACAAAATGAATAATGTGCACCCAACTGTTCATAATAAAAGGCAGTAATTCAAGAATTTCTAGTGACATACAGGATAAACCATGCAAGGCTCCAGGCTGTGACTAAACATTTTTTAGGCAACTGTCTTTTTGGGTTTAGGCGCCACTGAAAATGGCCCTGCTGAGTGCACGCAGGCAGGCAGACAGACAGACAGTTTGTAAGCACATCACCACACGTGTCAACTCACTTTCATTTCACTTCACCAACACCCAAGGCTTATTTCAGCTTCTGGCATCCCGGTTTGCTTTTTAATTGCAAGTGTGGCTTATGCCAGCCCTCATTTTTTGAATGCATGTGAAAGAGGAACATGAAGCGAAAGAGCGGGTTCCTTTAGTTCAAGGGTTATTCTGCATTAATCACAGCCTTCCAAACTACTGCAGAACCACTTGGCCACAGAAACAAAAGGAGGAACCTACATTCAGGCTGACATGAGGCTGCTGGTCTGGGGTATAAAATGGTTTACCATGGCTTATTTAGAAGACAACAAATACTGCTTTAACTATCGAGGTGGAATTGCTACAGTACTCGAGCATTACAATTTGTTATACTACAAAATAACAGAACATATTCAAATTCAAGCAAACACACACTTTACAGTAAAAATGTTAAAAAGAGATGTCTGGCCTACCTGTTTGAAGTGTGCCTTGGAGGTCCTTTACTTTAGTGCAGCAGTTCCAACATATAAACAAAACTAAACATAAAAGGCCATTTGGGCCAAAACCATACAGAACAATTTCAAGTGAAAAAAGCCGTCTGCCTAGTATTGGGAAGATTAGGGAATGCGAAGTCGACTGACAATAAATCTGCTGGAACACAATATCCATATTTTTGCTGCTTTCACTTTTAAAAAAGCCTTTAACATTCCAGTCTGCTCAGTACAAAATCCAAAGAGAGAACAATTCCAAGTCAATGTGTAAAAAAATAAAATAAAAATCACAAGTTCAAGCTATGTCTGCTTATATACAACAAGCCGTTCTTATTTTTTAGCAGATTCTAAAAATAAAAACTTCCAACGTTTCAGCATTCCAGTCCAAAATCCAAGTACAAAGCAATATACAAAAAATGTTTCCTTGCTGAGAGATTTTATTAAAAAATATAACAAAATTCAGGAAAAATACTACTCATTAACTCTCTTACCATGTGGAATGGATACCACATCACGCCTACTACAGCATGAACAGTGTGCCACTGAAGCGCTAGATCGAGCCAAGGAGAAAACCAGCCGCAGTGTCAATCTTTCTATTGCACAATTAGAAATTCTACAAACCCCTTCCTTTATATAACTGCTCTCACGTGAAGGTGGTATGCATGTAGTTTTGAAATGCATTTAACTTATTTTCATATAAACGACATTGAGATTACTAATAAATTAAGTGCTCCAGCAATGGCTTGTGAGTTGAGTACTGTAACTCACCCCAACTTTATATCAGTCAAATACACACCTATCACAGATGAAGATATACTGTAGTCAACACATCTGTGTATTTCTCAGTTTTTCACCCAGCATAAACAAACAGTCTATTAGCATGTTATACTGGGACTAATGGCTCAGAATGCATACTTTAAGGTATTCTTTTTATAGAAAAATAAAATTAAATAACATTTTTAAAAAAGCATTTTCTGTTAGTTCTATAACAAGAGACAAAAAGAATGATATAGTCCTGGTATTAGCAATAAAACAAAGTCTTGACTAAACTTACTTAAAATAGAATGTGGGGTTGGTGATGTGTCAGGAGGAAGCCACGGCTGTTTCACAGTGCATGCCAGCAGCATCAGAGCTTCCTCTTAGCTCACAGCCATACAGCACTTTCTGAACCTCCAGAAAATATACTGTAAGCAAGAGATGACAGACTGACTTATTTATCCACCTACACAGCTTCTATTACACTGGTTAATTTCCAAGAACACTAAACTGATATCATATTGAACACTGCCCCATTTTCAGTGTGGCATTACTGTTCAATACTGTCCCAAAATAATTTACTGTCAGACCTTTGACAGCTTTGTATGGGTGCAGTTTTCTTAACAAATGTATTGTTTAGATTCACTCTGTATCAGTCATCGCATTCCAATGACTTTATAAACCTCAGAATTAAAAGCATCTCTGTGGTTTCAATTGTGCTCTCAGAATCATGTCTTACCTCCAAGTGTAAATATTAACCAGTCCCCCTCAATACACTGGCTCGAGAGGGTGTAAAAACAGAACAGACCCACTACAGGAAAGTCTGCAAGGGAACTGGGTAATGGTAATACTGTACAGGAGCTTGAATTCTGATGTTTCATACCCATTCAAAGTAGTTCTTTAAGTATGAAACCAAGATCTTATACCAATGCCTTGAATATGGACAGTAGGGATCCAGAACATTTAGTCGGTGCAGTAATCGATTTTCCTGTACTAAAACTTCCATGCTTTAAAATGTACAGCATAGCATGTACTGTAGTACATGCCACCCAAGCAAGCATTTCTTTGTTTGTTGGGATTCTGATGTCAATTTCATTTGCCCTTTCAATGAACACACATAGATCTCTCCAACAGCATTCTATGTCAAATCAAATGTTATTGAAACGCATGCCAGATTCACTTAAGTTTCTTTTATAAATTTCAATGAAATAAACCACAAATGATGGAACCATGCAAACTGTCTACTGGCCACTGCTGTAAAGTACTTGAAGGAAATACAAGACGGTCAAATGCATTATACCCATGTTGGACAAGCACAGCCTTGACACAGAATCCATCAAGGAACTCTAATTTTCAACTAGTCAGTGACAACAATGACCAGCAATCTTAGGCTTACGTGACTTTTCTACAGAAATGCAGTGTGCATTACACTGCTGTCTCAGAGTTACACCTGCTCCAGACACCCCCATCCTGCAACTTATTATCACTTTGCCGTCTAGCCCACGTTTCTGCTCCTATTTGGGATCTTAATCCAGCAGAATGCAATTCCAGAAAAAAAAAAAAATAATAAGCCAGGCAGCCTGAAGTAAATCTTCAAAAGTTGAATTAGACAATTTAAACATTGTGCACAGATAATCTATTTAAGGGAGTTTAAACCTTAATTATCACAACCACTTGCAGAATTCCCATGGGATGCAATACAGCTTGATATTAGTCACAATTCTAAACCTTCTATTAATTCTATGTGGTAGCACCATAACATATCTATACATTTCCAGTGGACGATTTACCTGAACACCCAAGCGCCAGGTAAAATAAAACAGGTGCTTTAGAATTGATCAGTTTAAACTGTGTTCTGCTGCTGAAAGGGGAACAGCAGGAATCAGAATGAATAATCAATACAGCTGTAAATCTTTTACACATTCAACACCCAGTTATTACATTACACTTGGTTTTAACGGCTTCAACAGCCTGCATTTCTTTACAGCAGCATGGTTTGGATCATAGGTCAGTTCTGGACTAGCAAAGCAGGGTTCTTACTACATAATTGCCACTGATTCTTACCTGTTGGGACTTCAAAAAATAATTTTAAAAAAGTGTATTTTATAATAAGATACCATTATGCTCATACAGGGACCTGTTAAAATTTGTATTGAGGAAATCTGTGTTCGTCAGAGTTTGTTTAATGTGAACTGACTGTATATTTATTTATACATAAAAATACAAAGGAACAGAAAAGGCAAGTTTATTTTCCCTCTACCTCTTATGTTGTGTGCTTTGTGAGGAGTATTAAAACAACAAAGAGAAAATCGTGTAGAGTTTAGTGTAGAATGTACAACATTACATTGGGTTTAAATTTGAATCTCAAGTTCTCTGTTATGTGTATGAGACAAACACAACAAATCGGGGTTATTCTCCTCAGCGGCTATATTTTAATTTGCTGAGTAACTGGAGTTATGACTTGACTACCGATAAAATCAATGCATTATATTGCATGTGGACTGTCTCTACATTCACTGTCTGTACTACGGATGCAACAGTTATGATTTTACCAAACCAAAATTTGCATAAAATTCCAAACCGAATGATAGATAAAAGCCAAATTCGAACTGCAACTGACAAGACTTACCTAATTGCCCTCAACAGGGAAAACCACAGCTTCAAACTTAGTCTGGGTGTTCACATGAATAGGGCCGTTTTCTTTTTAGGTTTGTTGATGAAAGGTGATGGTGCCAATGCCAGTGCTGCAGAAACAGAGCCTGAGTCTGTCATGTCCATTAAAAAGAAAATAATGATGCTAAACTTTAAAAACAGACAAATGCAAAAGTACTGAAAGAAAACAGTGTTAGTTGAGGTCCCAAACCATTGTGAAACTGGAAAAAGCAGGATACTGCTGACAAATATCTGGAAGCTGCTTAAATTAGATGCTTCTGTGAGCAGGTAAGCTTATTTTTTCAGTTTTAATCTTTAATTTCGATTTTGCCAAAAAACTATTTGATGTCAAAACACAGAGGAGACATTTAATAAAAAAAAACAAAAAAAAAACAACCGATCATAAACAACATGAATCCCTAGTCTGTACAGTTACATTGTAACTTCACTTTTTTATTCTATTTAGTACTGTCAGTGTAGCATCACGTAGTACAGTTTACAATTCTAATTCATACAAATTAAACAATAAACACATTTCATACACATAAACCACATGAAGTGAATGGGCAAGCTAGCATCAGAAAAAAAATAAAATTACACAGGACAGGAGACACCCAGCTTAACATTCATTGGTGGTGTTTAAAGTTACAGTTTCATATTAAACAGTTTCATATTAAAAATAGCTCCTTTAAAAAGAGGACCCTGGGGACCCCAACTTTCCCCACGTTTTCATGGATTTCTCAAAAGCATTACATCTGTTACGCTGGAGCTGGTTCAAGGTTGAAACCGTGCTTTATACATCAGCGAGATTAATAAGCAAGTAAAGCTTTCCTGGTACCATGCTGAAAGGCCTTCTAATGATCGGTGATTGAATGTATCTTTCCATTAAAGTAACATTCAAATAAATCAGTCCAAAACAGAGCCCTGCTAAAAACAGGCTTTAAAGACAAGCTTGGGCTACATTTGTTTTACATTTTAAAATAAATCATACAATGAGAAAGGTAGTTAATACTTATAAAATATTTAGAAGAAATTAGTCCAACATTCTACATCATTACCAACTTTTGATGTAAAAAAGAAAAAAATGAATGTAATACTGCCACAACCAAAATTGTCAAGCTTTCTAAAAAAACATAATACTACTGTACATTTCTGCTTTTCTAGATTGACAGTCATGGTAATAATGCATATAGTACATCTCAAAATATACTCAAAGCGGAACGTTCCAATGTGCCTATACCTACTGCCCTCATGCCATGGGACTTTTTTGATCACTACATATCGACTAAGAAAGCAAAAAGGTTTGTATTGCACTGCCATTACAATGCCCCCCCCCCTTACTTCTGTTATCCAACATAATCAAGAAGCGGTATCTTAGTGAACTGTATATTTAAGAAATGTGATCAATGCAAAGGAAGCACTAATCATGCCAGAGGAAATATGAGTCACTAACACCATGCCAGGCTTCTCAAGAACCCAACAAGTCATTTTGAAATAAACACCAGAAAGTGACCAGAATCATGCAAGTTAAAATCTAAATGCGCTACTTTAGTGAAGCAGTGAATGAAAATAATAATTGTATTGGTTACTCCTTGACAGATAAGTATTTCCTTGTACTTGGAGACGGGCCTCATTTTTGGCTTCAAACTGGGATATTCTGAATCATGAACGGAACCTTCCCCTACCAAAAAATGTAAAAATGTACAGAATTTATTGGGTTTATAATGAGAACTTTGGAAGCAAATACCATATTTGCTGTTGCACTAAAGTGGAATTCAGACTAGAAGCATAATGTAACCTTTTCAGGACCATTTCAGAATTGCTGTATCTTACTTAGGCTTGTTCCTGTGTGTTTGCCTTTATTTTATATTGCACTAGGTAACACGTTAAAAGTAGAATATCGCAGGAGTAAATAATAGGCTATGTAAGCCTTACTTTACCCCAGTGAATTAACTACAAAACAAAGGATGCAAAACAGCAGTTCAAGTAACATTGTTTTGTTTATTCCTGAAATATTAAAAATTTTAACTTTAAACACTTCAAATAAAACAAAACGTGGAAATGGCATTGTAAATGAAAGGGGAAAAAAACTCACAATTTTGGTAACAAAGTCGCAACAAAAAATATATAATACATACAATCTATATAAAAATCACTACACAACATTTCCAGCAAGTGGGGCACCGTTTAAGCGAGTCATTTCAGAATGATGTGCTTGCCTTTTTTCTGTCACATGAGATTGTGGATTCTGACTTGCTCTATAGCAGCACAAGGCTTTTTTGACCCAGATGGCTTTCCATAAAGATCACTACATGTGCGTGTGCATAATCCGGTTTGTTTACTTTTTACTATCTAAAACTTTTAAATACAGGCTTGAGCTGCTGTGTTGATCCTGTTTTTTTTTTTTTTTGTTTTTTAATTATATATTAATCTCACATATCGCACAGAGCTCATTTTCATTTGCCATTTTTCAAAATAAATGTAAATAAGTGCAAGGTATTTTTGTCATTTCTAGCGAATACAAACAACTGATTTTTGTATCTGAATACATGTCAAAAAATATTCATTCAAATATTCAGATATTTGTCAGCACTAAAAATGGTTCTTTTCACAAAACATGTATTTTAATACAATGGCCATGGTGCTTCAGTAAAGAGCTGACAAACAAAATGATTAAATGATCATACTGTATCTGCCCAAAACCTTCTGAATTACCAGGAGCTGGTTACCATGCCTACTGTAAAATAAACAGTCTACTGGTAGTTGTCTTTATTTTATTTTTTTAAACAATACACTGATAGTGATAACCAATCCAGCCTGTCCTGACCAGGTCTTTATTCCAATCATGTTCTTAACTGTACCAATTAAATCCCACCAAAGCTTTAAAGTAATTAACTGCTTCTACATAGAGTAGTTTCCTGTGCCTGGTGCTAAGAGTTATGGTAGAGTAACTCATCATTGTGCTAACAGTGTTACACTTACCAACTGCAAAATAACAATAATGCTGACACCATTTTACTCTGACTGCCTACTTTCAAATACGTTACAAAAAAAAAAAAAACTGGAAAATGTAAAGTTAGAACTTGAACACCGAGGTCCGTGCGCCTCATTGACTGGAGGTTTCATGGGCATGTTTCTTGGCAGCATTATATCATTAGGTGCAATCCACTAGAAAGCCACTGAATATGCACTTTAAAAGAAACAGATTTTCTGAGCATTTTATTTTCACACTGTCCCGAAATAAACGGATTAATCATTAATTCATCATTAAATCTACCCAACCAAATATTTACAGATTATATTTTTCTGTACCACCCTTAAATGATATGATACTATAAAATCAGAGGAAAAATCAACGAGAGCATTTTAACACATGCAAGAAGACAAACGCCTTCCAACCACATACACAAATAAAAGTACCCCACCCACACACGCAAACACCCCCGACCATCGAACCCCAAAACAAACACCTCTGCCCCCTCCACACACACACACACACACCCACCCCCACTAGTAACCAGCATTGCATCATGCAGCACTGACTGAATCCCACATCCAGCAAGATCCAGCAAGAAGCCTTCTTTAAAAATTCATTAATTTACAGCCAAAATAGACTGAAGTATCCAACTGATCAAAACTAAAAACTTTTTTTTAAATTAATATTAATAATCAACTAGCTCCCAAAAGACCAATGCCGTTTGCCTGAAAGCACTGCAATGGCTGTTCAGATTGTAGATCTCACCAAAGTTTTCGTACATTGTGTTGAATGTGCTCCGTGCGCTACCATTGCTGGTAGTGTCATGTGAGTTGTTCAGTGTGTTCATACGTAAATAAATCTTGTTTGCCTGCGGGGGGCGTATCAACTTCAATCTCCTGCCGGTCACTCAGCAGTGAATGCACACGCCCACACGGCAGACAGGTAACTCTGTCATAAGCATTAACACCCTGTATTTTTCTAACCAAGGGATTAAGGGGAGCTCCCTAATAAAAACTGAATCTCAAAACAATAATTGTGTGAATATAGTAATTGTTATTGTTGTGTATAATGGTATTTAAAACAGGATTAATTTATCAGACGTTTTACATATCCGCCCTTAGTTTGGTCCCATCGCAGTCGGACACGTGACGATTACTGCAATAAAAATATGTAAGTGCTTCAGTACAATAGTCCTTGTACAGTATCCATTTGCAACCAAGGTCAGTGTTCTCTCTTCACAATTCTGTCATTAGGAGCCATATACAACATGCTACTGTATTTCTGTTCCACATTACAGTGAGAATGCAAGTAGAACTGAATTGGGATTATGGTGCAAATAAGAGCTATGACCACATCACCGAGTTTTTACAGTAGAACGGTATGAGAGGGTGCACTGTACCATGCAGCACAGGTATAGCTGCGTCTGTGCTCAGTTCCACTAAAGCACTGAAATGAGCGACCTTGACAGCCAATTATAACACATTTCAAAACCACTCATTCTCTGACTTTTCAAATAAAATGACTTCTGTTAAACACTGAAGGGGATTCACATATGACTGTAAATAAGATTCAAATTTGAATCATTAATGTCTTTCCACCAGATCTCAGGGGCATAATTCCGTGCAAAATCATCACGATTAAAGCAGGTCTGCACTGTAGCTGATTTTTATTCTTGCTTTCTGAGGAATGAGTTGGAAATACAGATATACCAAATACTAAAACATTCTTATTACCACTTATTTGACCAATCTACTAGATGCAGATTTGAATTTATGTTTGTGATTGCTGGGTTCTTAAAAGGATGAACTGCAAAGTAATTGTAATATATTCTGTAAATATTATAAAATACAGAGCTGAGAAAAATGTGTATTGATAATTTAAATAAAAGGTTAGGCAATGAATTGACCTGCAGGTAATCATTGATTTTATTAATGTAAATACTTTAAGGGCAATTTTCTATTTCAGGTAGTCAAGAGAAACTTTAAGACGTTGTTAAGAGTCGTAAGTGCAAACAGCTTCTAATACTTTATAAAATGTAGTTTAGTATTTTACTAATTACACCGTGTAACAATTTTTTTTTTTTTTGTTCCTGGGTAGTAAGTGTTATTTCCTAATTGCTTATATCTCAAAAGTATAGAAAATGGCTATTATTCCCCACAAACTTTGCTTTTGTGACCAGCACAGGTACATTTCAAAATATCACTAGAATTTGTGTCTTTGTTCACATAAAGTCAGAAAAAAACAACATATGAATCCAAATTAACATGTATTTATACTAAAGTAATACAAAAATGATTACAAAAGATTTAGAAGCGAGTAGTTTTTCGAGATTTACGATTATACTGTAAATTTACAGTATAATCGTAAATCTCGAAAAACTACTCGCTTCTAAATCTTTTGTAGTCAGTCCATATTCAGTGGATTGTGTAGTTCCTCCAGAAAAATGTGATGCCGCAATTGCAGAATTAGCCCGCTTGCAGAATTGTCAATTCATAGCAGAAAAACTGAAACATCAGTGTGCATTGTGATGTAGTGAACAGTTTTGTTCAGGTTGACTGATATGACATTCTAAACGACTGCATCACTGTCAGTCTGGGGGATTCTGGAGAAGTTAAACTACTGCTGAAATGAGAATAAATAAAAAGTGTAGAGCGCGATTACTGTGATTTCAAATGTCAACTTTACTTACCAAAGTGTATAAAACATGTAAATACACAGTTCTATTTTCAGACTGCACTTAAAAAAAAAATGCCTTAAAACATTTTAACAAATCACTGCTGCAGAATTAGATCAATTCTTCGCAGAAAATACATTTTTCTTTTTGAAGATTTTAGGAAATTTGGGCTGTGAACTGGCATGTTGGCCATTACTGCTGATTTCACAATTATGAATCATTGCAGAATACTGCACACTGTTTTGAAATCCAAAACAGTAATGAACAGTGAGGTTGCAATTGAAAATAAATCTTTTTTTTCAACTTAAAGACACTAAATTCTTGAGGAATGCTCCAGATTTGCAATTTATATGTGAGTTCAGGAACTCTTAGAAAACATGGTGTTCCAACTCCAGAAAAGTCAGGAAAATATAATTTACAGTTTATTGCATGCATGCATGCATTGAACTGAATACAGACAGAAATGAAAAACGTGACAAAGTACATAAATTAGCTTGAGTTTTCCCCTAAAATACGTTACAATATGTAGATCACACAACTTCAGCAAATACTTATCGTTGTGCATGTGCAGTTATAAATGGAATGCAGAGTAAAACTACAATTGTTCTATTTAAACTGCAGTTTTATTTGGGCCGAGTTCCCCCTGCTATGTACAGTAAATATGGACTGGAAAGGAGGCGTATAGTGGAAAACTATGGCCCTTGAGGGAAGAACTACAGTCACCAACAGGGGACTATAACGCCCAAAGCCACAGTACGAACTCTGCAGCTTGCATTTTAACTGGCTCAAAATTAGGTGCTCATATTACACCAGTTCTTGCACCTCTGCATTGGCTGCCAGTCAAGAGCAGAACAGATTTTAAAATTTTACTGCTAACTTATAGGGCTCTAAATTGCTTGGACTCAAATTACATCTCTGATTTGTTAACGAGTACAATCTTTGCTCTGCGAATTTGGGTCTTATGGATTCCAAAGGCTAGGCTTTGGATGGCGGACAGGGATTTTTGTTGTACTACTACTATTATTATTATTATTATTATTATTATTATTATTATAGAAACTACAAAATGATATCACAAGAGTATCTCATGTTCAATTTTGAAATGTCAAATTTTTCATTTTTTTATAGTTTTTCATTAAGTACATGGAAAACTACAAAGCAATATGTAAAAATTTTTTAATTTAAAACAAAAGTAGCATATGTTTTCCATTGTGTGCAGCACTGAATCCAGGCTGAGCTGCAGCAGCCTGCAGCTTTGCAGTTTTCTGATCAAAATGTTTCTGCCGAAGCGGCTAGCTTCAAGATGAAATCTCTCCTACTGATATTTTCCCTGTGCATTCCTTGTACAAAACAAATGAATTGATGGCTGCCAGATCCAGAAGAGATAACAACAGGCTTGTATATAAAAAAAGAATATTGTAGGTTATATTCAAAATAAAAACATGTATTGTAAAAGTGGTTCTTGGTGGGCGGGACTATAACTTCCTTATTTTTTGTGATCCTGCCTTTGAAACGCCGTCAGGGTATTTAGTACATATATCTAAGAAAAGTCATAAATGGACAACCGCATAACTTTCACTTTAAAATTGAAAACCTCAAACCGTCAAAATGACTGCTGTGGCGGTTCTAGTGTTAAACCCCACAATTTTCTGTATTGGATTTTTTTTTTTTTTTTTTTCATTTTCCAAACAACTGAATATGGCTGCAGTTAGATTTTCTGCATTACAGCATCCAAGTATTTATGTTAGGTTCAAAAACTCAGAGTGAACTTGCTTCAGCATTTACAAAACAATGTTAAATAATAAGCTAACTCGTGTCACTTTGGGCAGTGCTTTCATCACACAGTCAGTGCACAAGCGGTAGATCTACTGCTGATTTCAGGGTTTAGCTGAAAAGCCAGTCGCCAAATTTATCATTGTTTCTGGCAATAATTTATGCATGCACTACAGTGCAGTTTTTTTGGCAATTTCTGGCAATTTCTTTTTTGTGGCAATTTCTTTAAAGACGTTACCTGTTGTAAACTGTAACATCTTTTGCCAAACTGTAGTGTAGGCAGGACAGACCATTATGTTGGTCTTTTTGGTCCAAGTTCACAAATGCTGACTTACATCTGACCCTCTTTTCTTTTGCTTCTCTTACAAACACCTCCTTTTCTGCTGCAGATATGTTTAATATTTTCATCACCTGTTTACACCATTTCAGGACATGAAGTTAAGGTCATGAAGGGCAAGGCAACGTTGCCTTCATTGGGCGTGAATATTCAGGGGCACCAAGGCAGATCTAGGGTCAAAAAGACAAAACATAAATCCAACCCAAGGGTACCAAGGCAATTTCATACTCATTCATAAAACAGAAAAGAATACAGAGAGCCTATTATGTTGATGAAATCTGAATTCAAACAAACAAAAATCAATGTTTTATGAGTGATTCACACAGTAATTGTTACAAAAATTAAATACGGGTAACTTTTCCATTGTAAAAATAAAAGGAAAACATCAGGGTAATTTTTTAAATTTTTTTTTTTTTTTTTACTAAACTCGGTCACACACCACTGACTAATACATAGATTACACTAGAGCAGGGGTCTCCAACCCTGGCCCTGGAGAGCCCCTATCCGCAGGTTTTCTAGGTGTCTTTACATCATCACTGGCTAAGGATCTGGAACCTGTTAATCTTGACTAATTACACCGATAATTGGTTCAATTAAGTAACAGAGATTGGCTGAAACAAAAACCAGCAGCCAGAGTAGCTCTCCAGGACCAGGGTTGGAGACCCCTGGACTTGAGGCTAAAATACAGCCTTATTGATAAAACAGCACAAATAAGCAATGTCTGTGAAGGGAAAGTTTAAAAAAAGTTAGATTTTCAGGTAAACTGGCTGAAGATTTACACATGGCTGGAGTTTAATAACGATAGCGGTCAAGTGAGTTGTTGGGTCTGCAGTATGCAGTCTGCGCAACTCTAGTTAGCTAACCACTGTTACAAAACCTGTACAAACAACGCTGCTTTGGAGAAAAAACAAAACAAAACAAAAAAAACTTGAAAGAGAAGCTTCCGTCAGGCAATGGAGAGTGCTCTGCATCACAATGATGAACAGCTGGACGTACATAATGTTAGGCATTTACATTTGACAGACTTTATATAGTTTCACAGTTCTTGAAATTTACAGTTGCAAAGGATTTACAGTTTTGTTATGTTGCATTGCTGGATACTCAGGGAAAAAAAAAGGTATGCTGTTTTTAAGTATACACTTACTAGCTCCTTTTGTGAAAGCACACATTTTACTAGTTAAAAAGAAGGCAACCTTTGCCGTAAGTTTTTTCAATTTGAGAGGCATTGCAGCAAGCAGCTTCGGCACTGTGGTAATTGCCATTGGTGCCACCCGTTATTTCGCACCCTGCCATTTCTCGACATGACCTCTGGTCACTGCAGATTTTAATTCCTTCATTACATTCCACCCCTAGACCATTCAAAAACAAAATATTCATTTTCCCCAAGCACAAAATGAAAACTATCTTTTTTTAAGTTTTGGTACAGCTATCTACGGAGGGGATCTGATACTGGACTGCCAAATTGACTGCTTTATTATTATTACTTAAACTGCATATGAGGGAAACAGTACTGCTTCAAAAAATACAAACAGTTGTACAATGGCAATTATTTTTAATTTGGAGGAAACCTATATAGATAGATAAATATACACAGTGCTTCTCCATTATAATGCAACTTGTTACAGTGCAGAATCCGTTATAACACACACAGGTCCTGGATCCCATTTACCCCATAATGCAATGTGCCTTGCAAACATTAGGTGAACGTTCCAGATATACGGTACAAAGCATGGGAGATAGCAAAAAACTAAAATCATTCCCTGTTAAAATGAAACTCGATTTAGTGGACAGAGTAAGAAAGGGTGAAACTTGAGCAGCAGTTTCAAAATATATAAAATGTTGCAGAATCTACACTGCATGAATGGCTAAAAGACGAAGAAAAGGTTTTTTTTGATAAGACTGACTCTTGGAAAAAAAAATGCGCTGCACTAAAGGACGAGACAAGCTGCTGTGTGAATGTGCTGCTATGAGAGTGCAAGGCTGCTTGTTGGTTTTGGTGCGGCTCAGGCTAACAGGGGCTGGGGATAATCGTCCTAATAAACCGTGGATTCTAGTACCTGCAAACTGTGTGTGTCTCCCTCCTTCATTTTGCAGCATACGCTACAATATTAATTTGACTTGTGGGCACTGTAAATCATTTCTGGAACAAAAGTGCCAATATTCGTTATAAGGTGAAACACAAATTCATGGTCTCCTAATTAAGGACCCCGACAACCACATTATTACGCAGTAGAGCTGCGCATATATGTGTGTGTCATATATATATATATATATATATACACACACACATATATATATATATATATATACACACATATATATATATATATATATTTATGTATATATATAATATATATATTTCACTAACATTTGTCTAATTTCAGTTAATCCTTGAAAATACGTTGTTCCTTCTTGGTCCATTTTCAGTCCAGCTACATGTTACATAACCAGAATGCTCAGAGAGGGTGGTTATTCACATAAGTTTATAAGCTTGACCTGCGAACAAATAAAAAAATAAAAAAAATGGATGGAAATGTATCAACTTTCTTTTTGTTCGGATCAAGAACATTTATGCGATAACCATTTTTTTAAACTTGTGACGTCATTATGTACAGCTGTTTGTTCCTAGAATCGAGTTTGATGGAAACCTGTTTTTGATTGATAAGGTTTGAATATATTTTTATGCCAAAATTTGCAAATTCGCTAGAAATGTGTTCCGTCTTATTGATGGAAATAGCTATTGTTTGCCTTCAATAATAAGTGAATCTGTAAAACTCTCACCTTGTTCTATTATTAAACTGGGGTCAGTTGCATCAACACTCTAATCAAATGCACAACCAGACTACACAAAGCTCAAAGATCATCCAAATACTGTACTACATTTTTTATTTTATTTTATTATTCCTTTACCTACTTATGCCTGAATGTGTTGTTTTTAGTTTTTTTTTTTTTATACCCACCTCCAGCTTCAGGCCCTGGATACAATACTTGGATCAATTCCACCACCAGAACACAAAGTTATAGCAATCCAAGTTCAAACAGATTTGATCTCAAATCTCTCATTTAAAATAACTTTTAAAACAGTCCCAGTTACAGATGGAATAGAGGCAAAACTTAGAAATAAACTGGGAAATTATTTTATTGCTTAGTGCTGTGAAGGAATGATGACCACAGCGAGCAGTCCACTGTGACTCGACCTGTAGTTCAGCCTGGAGCTTGACATACAAAGGCCTGACAGAGGGGAATTGCAGCCCATTATCAACATAGAAAAGGAAGCTTTCAATTTATAACTTAACTGGCCATGGTGCTTTTAGTCTCAGAGTAATTAAATAAACAAACAAAACAAAACACTGAAGAAAATTGATTCACCTTATGCTAATGAATGTAAATGTGTCTTGAGAGGTCTGGAACAAATTGCTATTCAAATCCAGTTACATTACCACTTACCTAGTTTCACTCTTGAAACAATCTGTCACGTAATGCCACATGTACTCTTCTTACTCAATGCAATAGCAGTGTGTGCAGAGCTGGATCTAAATGGTTTTGCAATGTGCCCTACAATGTATATTACATGTCTTGTAATACACCACGCAATACCATGCACTGTGCCTGCACAATCATCCTGCTACACACGAACTGCGGTTACACCCCGTTCTCTTGAAAATGACACATTAACTTACTTCCCAATAGTGTGATTTATTCGATGGTAAGTGGAGCAACTGGACATTTCCATTGCACGTTATGTGTTCCCCAGGTAACATGGTTCTGGGTACAGTTGCAGGCAATTTTATATTTGCACTGAAAATTGCGACAATCGGCGTTTCCAATACTGAAGACACACAGACGCTGCGCACAGCAGCTGTCAAAGTTCCTGAAAGATTTTCTTTACGCGCTCACGTTTATTGTTCAAAATTGAAAGTATCAGATGAAAAAACAACAATAATACCTTTATTAAAAAACGTCACACTGGAAAGAAAACACAATATTTGAAACGCGACATCTTCAAGCTTGGGCTAATTACCAGACATTAGGATTCTGCAATACACCCCAGTACTAGACTAGCTTTCCAGGAGTAAAAATGCAGCACATGGACAATGCTGTGATCTCGTCATTATACCCACATTTTTGACAAACGTATTCTATAACATTTCATGAACGCTCAACACCCCGGTAGCAAATGTCTAGATTTTAGCGATAGCTGGTGTACCCAAATGTGCAATGACAGACAGCACCATTTCACTAATAACAAAACTGAAAAAAAAACAAGTAAATAAATAAAGCCCCATTTCCGAACCCAAACGGTTTTCTTTTCAAACAAAAAATAATAAAAGTCTACTTTTATAGTCAGCAAAAAAAAAAAAAAATCATCTCCTTAGGAAAGCAACCCTCGGGATCGAGTAGTGGCAGTCGATTTATGGTAATCAATCTTACATATCCAAAATAATGCTGCTAACTTGCTTGTTTCTGCCACAGCGCACGTTAAGCCAGCCTCCCAGCTCCTGCGCCCCAGACCGGGGTACATCCCCCAAGGCTCCCCCTGTCAAGTCTCAGACAGAGACAGCAGAGCAGGGGGGACCAATCAGGGCCTGTCAGCTCCCCTCCATCCCCGGGACTCGCGTACAAACCTCCACCCCAATAGTGGCGTTCTCTTGCCAGGCCTCGCTTCAACTCCCATCCCCGTGTTCTCCCTGCTACTCACCCGGGTTGGTGGTGCTGGACCGGTCCGGGTACGTATTGGAACAACAGTCCACCCCCCTCCACCGCTACTTTGTCTTCTTCTTTGCCCTGGGGAATGGGCTCTGCTCCCCCCGCTGTATAGTTTTTGGTGTTTGTCCCGGGTCAGACCCGCTCTGCCCCTACCGGTGTGTCGGTCAGTGCTTTCCCTCGGCTTCCCCACCTTCTCCCGTCCGCTTTCCACTCGGCAGCAAACATCCGGGAACCGCTCGCTCAGACACCCGGAACTACTTCCAGAGCCAGCCGGAGCACGTCGCAGATCACTCCACACTGCGCACGCACTCAGAGAAGGGATCCACATTCGCGCAATTAACTAGCTCCGTCACTTTGTATAGCGCAGAAGACAAAAAAAAAAAAAAGCAGCGGAGCGGTCGCTTCGTGCAAGGACACGCACAACATGTAGGTTTAACACTGACGTTTTAGCTGGATGTATCGGTTCATCTTAGTGGGCGTAACGGTTTTAAAACAGACGAAGTAATTGTAGGGTTTGATTGCAGCGCACATCCACACACTTGTTTTTTGGAAGCCTGGTGACTCCACTGCTCGTTTTCAACTGTGCCACTGCTAAGCCTGTCCATTTGGGGCAATGATTAATAAAAATGGTTAAAATTCTATTTCGAATCAATAAAAGAAAAAAGAAAACAACAACAGTGGTTCATTTAAAATGATATAATTCAACTTCAATTATTAACGCATTAGCGACTCATAGGTTGATGTTTATCTCCCAGTAGTGCTACATGTATTTTGCGGGTTGTGCAATGACTGCCGTGAGTCTGCCGGTTTTAATGTCAATTTTCGGGTCACTTGGGTGGTCTGTGCACGTTGTGAGACCCTTCAGTACTACTGGTCAGGAAATGAGATATCACAATTTGGGCTAGAGCGTGTACAATAACTCCAAAGCTATTCAAGATTTCAATGCATTCCGCTTTAAATCAATAGCAGATTTTTTGTCTGGCATTTCCCATTTTGTTGCTCCAATTTCTTTTGTGGGGAAGCAAAGAACAGATCCAGGTTTGGGGTGGTTGAAGTCTCAGAGCACAGCTGCATGATGAAATTGAAAGCATTCCTTTTCTACAAGTTGTAATGTGCGGATGACTAGTTTGGCCTTTGATCTCATTTTTCTCCAAGAAGGAAACGTCTTATTGTGAAGTTTTCCTGTGAAGGCCCATCCTTGCCTTAATGCTGGTTTCATTTTGTTGCTCAAAAACTGAATTGAAATGTGCCTTATTGGACACCAGAGTAACAGCAAGCATTAATATTGTGGCACAGCCTTCAGAGAGTATTCTGGAATAATCTATAATCTGCTGTGCACATGTTCAAAAGGGCTATTCCCTTAACATTGCCACTGCAAGCAAAAGGCAGACCAACCCTATATTGATAAAAAAAAATATTTGTGGCCCTTGTATATAAGCAATGTGTGAATCTACCCTGCCTCCCTGTGCCAGCAGTGTGTGACTCTACCCTGCTTCACTGTGTCAGCAGTGTGTGAATGGCTGTGTGCTCGCCTGCAATGCTCACGTCACTGTCAGGCTTTCACTGGCTCCAGAGTCAGCAGGGCAACCACCAGGCCAATCTCAGCAGCTGCTACACCTGCTACTGAGGGGAGAACAGAGGTGTTTGTTCTGTGTTTTGTTTCAACTTTTTATTTTCGCCCTTGTGCCAGTTGATCTGTTGCTGGATTTGTTCCTGTGCTTCACTGCAGCTTCCTCTCCGAGTCTCTAATATCTGCTGGTAACATCTTTGACCACAGCACTATCCTGCCACATGCCAGTTTCTTTAAAACAAAAAGCAACACGATCCCTCCATCCCCTAATAACCTTTGACGCACGGCTAGGATTGGCCATAGTACTTCTTGCAGAGAAAGTTGATTTAGTTGTAATGGCAGAATGTTGTGCCAGTCAGTGAATATACATTCTGGAAAAAAATATTTATAGAAAAAAACAACTTGAATGTGATTTTGCTTCTGAGAGGCAACTTGTCAGTATTGTTTTCTAGCTTGTTTTTGTGCCAATGGTTGCATTTAGCCATGGTGTGCCAATATATAATAAATTCAGTAGCTATTGAACATTGCACCAGCCTAATTGTGTGTATTTACAATTAGGAATCAAGAACTTGCCCCCTCGTGCTAAAAAATAAAGTCTTGCATTAATCTAGTTTATTTGGGGTGGATCTAGCAGCAGCCTGTGATTGCATCCAGATAACGTGAGTGGCGACTGAGTGGCATTTCAACATCAGCTGTCCTCTGTCTCTCCTGCTTTGTCAGTGGAGACCCACAACGCCCTTTCACAACATGAAACAATCTCTTTCTTCTTTAATGCATGTCTGTAATGCTCAGTTATTTCACATGTAAAGAGCACTTCTCAGTGAAATGCTTTAGGGTCTCTTTCTGCTCATTTATTGGAGAAACAAAAGGAGAAAGCAAGAAACACAGACATTAGAGAGAAATACATATGAGCTGCAATGTGAAACAAACAGAGAAACTGCACACAGATATGTATTGATGGATCACACATAGCTATAGAATAATCTGTCTTCAAACCATTGGTTGATTTCAGATAAAAAGCTGCAAGATGCATCTGGAATATATATATGAACATCGTTATATTCCAGTATATTGTGCAATATAGAAATCAAATGTCTCAGAGACCTTGACAAGAAGCACATGTTCTCTCTTTGGTTGTGCCTCCAGACAAATAACAATACCACAAGGCTGCATAGGAGGTTGGAGCAATATATACGGAACCAATTGTGATGGCTATTGTTTCCTGTTCAGAGGTTCCTAGTTATGAAACAAAACACAGTGTGACACAGTTGAGTTACTAGGAAAATGGTTGCTGTTCTAGGACGACTTGCTGTACATAATTAAAGTTATTCTTTGCAGTCAGAAGTTTCTGTTGACTTGTTAACTGTATTAGCCCCATAAGCTTGACATCATCATGAATGAATTAAAATGCTGTTCTGTGGTTGTTTTTAATTTATGTATATTTCACATGAGGGCTGATAAATCTGCCTCTGATCTGTAGTGAACGTTTCTGGTGCACGCATCGTTAATCCCTTGTGGCCGGTGAAAGGGACAAGCTGGCATGTGAAGTGAGGCAAGGCGACTGTGACAGTTTCCATCGGTCTGCCACAAACCCATAGTGACTGGGCCTGTCTGAAGCTGTAAGGGTTCCTGGACTGACATGATATGAAAAGAACAAGCAGAGATCTTGTTAAAAGACGATCTGTCTGGGCTCCTGAGTGCTGCAATTTCTAACTGCCTAGTGGAATGTCCGGTTGAGCAGCAATCTTTTCTGGTAGCCCACAGTTTGTACACCGTGGAGAGGACAACTTTCGCTGTTGGTTAGGAATACAGGGAGGGGAGAACTGGTTTGCCATCAGAAGATAAGGGAGCTGTTTGTAATCCAACTTGAAGAAGTGTCTGAAGAAGATGATGTGCAGATGACACAAACCGAGCCTGGAATAGCTGAAGTCCATCTACATCAGACTGAAGGGGTTGTTTTGGTGGGAGGGTGCTTCTAATCTTGATTCTTTCTTGAGTGAGGAGCAGCGTTCCAAGCTGAAGCAGCTTTTGGACAAGTATCAGGGTGCTGCTCATGAAGAGGATTATGGACGGACAGGCACTGTTCAACACCAGGTATGGACTGGAGACGCTGCCCCAGTATGGGAAAGATATCGATGGATACCGACCAGTCTTTTTGGGGAGATAAGGACCTGATTTCAGAGTATGCTAGAGTCCAGGGTAGTTAGGGAAAGTTATAGTCCTTGTTAAGAAAAATGCTGAGACTTTGTGATTTTGTGTCGGTTATCACAAGTTAAATAGAGGAATCCTTGACCTCTCTGAAGAAAGCTTTTTGGTTCTTGCTAGTCCAAGTGTATATGTGTTTTACAATCTCTACTACCAGCTGGGGCCATGTATACTCCAACCATCACCTCCACACCACCATTAAATACAGGAGTTCAGCATCCTCTCCCTTTGCTTGTGATGGGAATGGATCTCTATTTGAAATATGCCAGGAATGTGTTTCAGGAGCCCACGTGCACACACGCACACATATGCTGTCTACAACCATTTCAATTAAACATATGGGAAGAGATGTGTGCACAGTGGAAACTGTAAAGGCTATTTTGCTACATAATTGAATAAGACAGAGAAGTGACACAGACAGTTTTCGTTATGTGTATGTTGAATGTAATATATTGTGGGACAGTGATTTTATTGTGATTGTTCGATGTGTAATCCCCAAAATAGCCACTAGAGGGGACTCTGGTGCAGCATTTGGTCAGGATTGCTGAAGCAGTGTAACGTAAAAGGGAAATGCAAGGTAAACAAGTTATATGTCAAAAATGTGTAATATGCACACACACACACACACACAAAAAAAGAAATATTTCAATAATTTAGGAAAAGTATTGTGATTTCTTTGCTTGGATTGTATGTGTCGATTTGGAATATGGAGATCAAAGAGATGGAATTGCTTCTGTTTCCTTTTTAATCACTTCATGTGCTGTGGTTTAAACTCCACCCAATGGGCTCCAGATCATGTGACCTACAGCACAGATACCAGGATGTAGTTAATGTACTCTTGCAAAAAGGAAACCAAAGTCGATTGCAGAACTCAAAGCTGTATGTGTTGAAGAATGGGCAAACATATCTCCGGGAAGATGCCAGGAACTGGTTTCAAAATACAAAAAAAGACTGCAAGCTTTAAAAGAAGTGTGGGCACACAAAATACTAATGCAAGGGTGCCCAGGTGTTTTTGTCAAAGTACAAAATTCGTTTTTGCATGTTATTTAGCCTTTATGTAATAATTTGTTGTTTTATTTTGTAACTGAATCTCTAATTTATATCTTTCAGTTGAACAATTTGAAATGCTAGAAATCACTTTCTTAGTGGATTTTTTTCATTTTTTTAACTGTCCAAATACTTTTGTCTGTGATTGTATAATCACCCAACAAAACACAAGAACCCACTATTTAAAGATGCTTCTTTAGGGAAAAACACTTGACCCTTGTACTGTGTATTATACATGGTTCAGTGTAATAGGACTTTAGGGTTAATAATGGTTGCACACTTGCAGCACATTCAAATATGACAACACTCCATTGGAATTCGTATGAATTTCATGTTACCAGTATTGTGCTACTGCCACGCTTCTTAATTCCACACTACACTGCTGCCCTTCACTTCTGATCATTAAGCACAGCTTGCTTTGCATAGCCCTGCACTGGGATCTGTCAGCACTAATCTAGTGAGAGCTTCTCATGATACCATCCTTCAAGACACTGAAGTGCTCTGCACCAGTTTATTGGTGCTGTGACTGAGGATTGCATTGCTGAGTCCAGAATCTGATTGCACTGGGACCTGGAAGCGCCCAGGGTGTCCATCCTCTTAGTGGAAGATGAATCGTTCTGGAGTGAAACTCATTCCCGCTGGAATCCCATTGAAGCTGCATTACTGCCCAGCAGAGAGAGAGCGAAGCAGGTTATACACTGGAAATGTCCCACAGCACCTCTTCAGCTATCACCCACTCATAGCACCACAATCAGCCAGGGGGAATCAGAAAAGGCTTCTTGGGTCTTACCAGAGGAAAGATATCCACCATTAGAAGGATATCCACCACAAGGCTTACTGCTTCATTGTTACACACATTGTTATTCTGTAAAACTCTCTGTTTGTCAAGCTTCCATTTCACATTTGCACACTGCATTTGCCTAGGACTAGGTCATAACATTTCATATCTGCAGTGTATCTTCCTACGTCATTACATTTCATATCTGCAGTCTATCTGCCTACGTCATTACATTTCACATCTGCAGAATGTATCTGCCTACGTCATTAAAAACCACAGGGTGTGCGGATGAAAAGAGTTCTAA